>NW_019522670.1:422005-521943 GCF_002814215.2 Seriola lalandi dorsalis
CAGCCCCCCAGCACCCACTGCAGCACATGACACTGTTTTTTTGTCACACTTGTGTGAGACTCTTTCACAAAATAATACAGATGGTTTATCAGAATAAAAACTTGTTTTTTTTTTTTTTAAAAATATGCAAATATAATACTCTGACTAACAACTGCAAATATTGTGTGGTTCTCCCCAATGATGTGTCAGGTATAAACACTGTAAATACAGTTTATTTAAATTCATTAATCCTCTGATGTGTTTGGCTCAGTTGTAAATGAGCTATGTAAAGATATTGCAGAATGTTTCCTATTCAGCTTCTTAACAGTTATTGGATAACTATCAGACAAATTAAAGGATAGGAACAGAGATAATTGACAGTATCAAATTAAAAGGATAAATCTTCTCTTCTCTGTAAATTTGATCTGGTCTAAATGGGGATCTGACTGACGATGAAATAAACATTCAATATTTCTACCTCTGTGAGTATTTATTGTTACTGGTATTACTGATCAATGTGTCAATTATCGTTACCCATTAATACATTTTCCATACACTACCCAGCATTTTTGGCAGGCTCAGTTGCTGCTTTGTCTTTCAGTTTCACCAGTTACATGATGATGCCAATGAGCAAAAGCCTACATTTTTCCATTAAAAGTTTCCTTCTACAGACACTGTCTCAAAAACTGGCTCATTGACAGGTCAAACCGAGAGATCTTTATCCCATCAAGATTGCTTTCATCAAATAATCTGATCTGAACAGTCAAACCGCAATCAATTACTTTACTCACTTAATTTTGGTGCGGTGCATCATATGTGATTCACTAACATCAGTAATGTGTTAAAACCTTAAAGCATGTGGGGGTTTCTGTGGCTACAGGTCTACAGCAGTTTGATAAAGTAGAACTGATAAGAAAATATTTGTTGGAAACGGTTGTATATGCCAGAATAGGAGAATGGAGTCTTACTGAGGAAGTAGTTCTGTCCCAGGGGCAGCAAGTGGTCTGGCACCACCAGTCCATCACGGGCCTGCAGGAACCACATCGTAGTGCCGTTCAAAATGGACGAACGGAGGAAACCCTCTTCATTCAAACGCCAAAGCACTGGAGCTCCACTGGCATTCACCACCACCCTGGTGGGAGACGCAAAGTAGGGGATGGTAGGATGGAGGATGAGGAGAGGAAGAGGGAAGGACAATCAGAAAGAGAATCTAATAATTGTGGGTTTGGTTTGCAGCAATCTGGCCCTAAACGCAAGTTTATACCAAATGCAATCATCATTTCAACTGGAGTCTCAGCCACTTTTCCAGTTTTACTACAACACGCTTACAGTATTAACAGTGTAAATAATGAATGGCACCAGACTTTGGTAAGAAATACATTGAATATTAGAAACACAATCCACATTCTTCACCCGTACTCTGTAGTGAGCACTTGATTCATCATGACATCTTAAACAGTATTAAAATGTCAACAAAATCAGCTTCAGCAAGATAAATAACCTAATCCCCTATGTCAGCTTCTAATCCTGATTTTAGACTAAATAAGAAGCTCAATAAAATATCATCTATTCTCCACACATGGTCATCAGCGAAAGCTAAGCAGCCATGACGCTGACAGTCGGTGTCGCACTGACGGACACTTTGCCCCGCGTTTGAACTCAGAACTGTTGCTTAAAGGACAGTTTTCCTGTTTGTTGCTCCACTTTGGCATCATGCGAAGGTCTGGTGAGTAATAGTTGCCAGTGGTCTGACTCAGTGGGGGTTGCTTCCTGTGGAAAGACTGTGACCCTCATAAATTGTGAAATACAGCCTGTGTGGTCGCGGGGAGGGAGATATATCATTCATCAGGACCACAGACAATTTGTCCAAAAGAGAGAGAGACTGAGATGGACCAGAAAAACTGCAGGGAAGTGCAGGGAAGTATGGATGGGCACTTCAGCACTACACTGTGTTACTCAAACATGAATTATTTCACTTCACTTGCTTTCATTATTTTGTTGGAAGGTTCACACAGACATAAAATGCACTTAACTTTGTGCCAGTGAATGCATCCTGGTGACACAGTGGTCTCTGAAGACCACATCGTCCATACACTGCCATGAGGAAGCAACCAGACGCATTAAAATCCTGTCACATTGCCAGTAAGTACGTTTTTTGAGGCTACTGTTAAACCGGGGAAGAATTATAGTAAGAGTTTATTGATCCCTGCAAGAATCAATTACTTAAAAAACATGAGTGATTGGGGCAAATGTGTATGGTGATAACAACTATTAAGAGGACAAATCATTTGGACTTTTATTCCAGTCAACACTCATACACTTAAATAGAAATAGTTTTCTCTCTCTGGGTCCTCTCTGTGATGCAGGATCATGGAGCCATCTTGAGGAGGCTCATAACTTTATCTGCAAACATCTGAGCAGAGCTGCCAGGGAGCTGCGTCCTGCTCGGCAGAGTGAGAACAACGACGCAGACTGTGTTTCCTTCCAGGGACACTGGGCTCCAACAGTGGCCAGACTGCTGAGGAGAGAGCGAACACCAGAGCCGAGCTGCGTTGCCTCGCTGAGTCCTCGTGACAGACAGACAGTAGAGCAGAATGAAACCTGCAGGCCAGGGCAGTGAGAGCGACGCTGAACAGCTTGAATGAGGCTCCTCAACAATTAAATGCTTATAAGCACATCTCTAACCTCACTCCCACACCTGAAATAATCATTTTCATATTAATGAAAACAAATTTTAAAAAATGATCAATTATCCTCTCAGCCCTTGCCCCTGTGCATTTATTCTAATGACTGCTTGCATAACTAACAATAATTATCCTTACCTCCACAGTGCTTAAGAACTGCAGCTGAAAGCTCTTTAAAAGGGAAGATTAAAAATAGCAGATGCATGATGTGTTGACAGCTGACATCACACAAGTAGCAACACACTGATTTCTTATTAGAAGATAAAAGACACGCCTGATAGGCTCCACACACCTGTGTGAAACAACAAAATGATAATCAAAGAATCCGAAATCTTAACTAAAAGCCAACATTTAACATGTTTTTTTTTCTTAAAGTGATCATTCTAAAGTTTAGAGCCATAGGATAAAAAAATTCCTCCTTACTTGAGCCACTTTCAAATCTTCAGGCCTGCCAGGCACAGATTGGGATATATGAGGATATATTTTAGGTCATGTTCATGAGTGAGGGCAAGTCACAGTGTCACAAGTGGATTGACATGATGGCTGTCCTAAAATGCTGAGGTGAAGAGGGAGCTGAGCCTGAGGGTGAATCTATGAGCAGGGACTGAAATAATAAGATGGTGGACAGGCTACTCGCAGCTGAAATGAATTTTCCTTCGCAGGGTGTCTGGGCTCAGCCAGAGGGACATTATGAGCAGCTGAGATATCTGGGGACCTACTGCTATTTTAAGTTGAAATGATCTATTTGGCATTTGATATGGATAGTTCTGTAAAAAGATGGCCTTTATTGGTGAATAAATTTTTTAAATACATTAATTAAAGTTAATATAGTGGCCATTCAGTCATTATGAACACAGTTAATTATTATTTCAAATAAATTACTATCATCAAGTGATGATAAACATGTTAATATTATAAGTAATACTCATCAGTGGTGTTGATATTGTTACCTAAAATGCTGCTTGTGTCTGTTAGTTTAGCAGCTGCATGACAACCACTGTCTCCAGCCTCTTTGGGATACAAGAGCCGTATTACATTATTATCAGGCAGCCTCTCCAAACCGATGTCACGTTTGGATCATTGCTTCATTTCCAAGTGGTGCATCTGTATTTGTATGTGAGTGTCCTTCACCGCCTGTGTCTCGGCGAGCGTTCAGGTGTCGTGTATAATTATACAGTAGAAAAAACAAAGCAGCAACAGTTGATTAACTTTCAGCTCATAGCTCCCAATCTGCGATCGTGATCAGGGCCCTGAGTTGTGCCGACCATCTGTAATGAGGGGCAACATCAAGGGCATTCAATATTTACCTTGACCATTGCTTCTGCATAATTCATTGACCCTGATTTACCAAGCCATTGTAATACTGTTTATGAGCAAACACGCTCTGAAAAAGATGGAATACACAGAGTGGTCTAATACAGTGTGTGTCTTCTGTGCCAGGAGCGGGTTATGAGGAGATTCAAATGGAAGGTCATTAGTTACAAAAGCTACAAGCTGTGCTATGTTGTCAACAAAAGTTGCTGCGTGGTAAGTATGCGGATAAGATGCCGTGCAAAGTAGGTTCTATTTTAAGCGCTTCTTTATGATTATGCAGACTGTACAACATGCTTTGTTGTTATTCCCATTGATTAGGCTAACAAGCACGGCCAATCTGGTTAATTAAGGCAGTTTGTAGGTTGGGTGCAGGGAGTTTGTGTCCTTACTTAAGACCAAGCTGAAAAACACTATTTCACTAACCACGTCTCGGTGAAACTTTCATATCTGCTATATCTGTAACCACGCCTATGACCTGTGACCACACCTGTGTAAATTTTCATATCATTGCAGTAATGCTGAGTTCACATGAAAATGTTCTGCATGTAATTATGAAATTATTTAAAAAGTCAAATAATTTAAAATGTTATTTATTAAACAAACTGCTCCAAATAAAATTATTCTGAGCAGCAAAAATAGCTAATGTAGGCAGGGTTGACCATCTTGGAATAATGCATGAACTCTGCCTCGCAATTTTGGGAAGGTTTTCTCCCCATTCTACTGACATTGAGGAACTACATCCTCTGGAGGTCAACAAAAACTGCACTGCATTACTTTTTACAAGAATACTTTCCAAGGCACTGCACTCACAGGTGTTTTCACTTATTCAGTCTGTTTTCACCTCTGCACAGGTTAAAGATGAGCAGAGCTATGCTGAGAATAGGCAGTTTAAATGTAATTCAGTTTGACATGTCACAGTAGGAAAAGCACAGGTGTGAATAATAAAATGAGTGTTGGCTGAATTCCTGGGTCCTGGTGCTGTGTATGTTGCTTCTCAGTCATGACTTACTGGGAAACTTGAATAGAATGGAGCCATCGTTAATGTTATTATTTACACCTGTGTGACGAGCCGAATGTGAGTTATTATATGAGTTAAAATGAGTTATCAGGAATATCGGACGGATACCAATATCTCCACCTTGGTCAAAAGAATTACAGAAGTGTGACAACACAACACGGTAAGAGCTTCATCTGGAGGTCAACAAAAACAAAATCTTTATTTGACTTTTTATAGCAATATTAAAGACCCTGCACACTCACTTTCCACTTTTAACCATTTTCACTTATTCTGGATGGCTACACCTTTGTACAGGTTGGAGTTGGGCAGAGCAAAATCCATGACGAAATGGTAAAAACTGTATAATTGTGTAATTGGTGTCACCACAACAGGTGCAAGAAAACTGACAGGACAAGTCACAGAGATGACCATCAAGGACATACTGCAGGTTCACACCCACACAGTCCTGAGAAACAGTCTAATCAGGCACAAGCGAAAACACCTGTGTGAGTGAAACCAAGAGACGTTAAGAGACAGTAAGGATCAAATATTCACTTCAAAGGCTGTTGATACTGGTTGCTATTGGAATCTACTTATGTCGTAAGTACTGTTTATCCAAAGGAGCAAGCTGCTGACTTTTTAGAGCCACTTTTCAAGCCTATATACCCACAAGTATTTAATACTCAGAACACAGATTTTTGGTGAACAGCTCCTTTAAGGCAAGAGTAGATTACTAACAGGCCCTGTGTCAAATGCTATTTTTAATACCTGTATTATTTCAGTAGATAGTATGTTTAATCAACACGACCACAAACTTACGGTCACACAGCAAACATGTAGCAGGAGAGTATTATAAAATAGTAGCACTGGTTAGTTTCTGGATCCCTGGGCAAAATAAATTAAGTTAAGTTATACTGTAGGCAACAGAATCTTGTACAAGGCAAAGGTAGTTGGAGAAACTGGGCATAAATAGGGGCCCAGAACTACATTTTGCCCAGGGCCCCCAAGCTAGTTAATCCAGCCCGGCACTTAGAGGGCTACTAGTCAGTCATAAAAGGTACATAATGGTACTCTTACTTTACAGCCGTCTCTTCAGGCACCTCCAGAGACAGAGTCAGAGTTCCTGATGTCAGCTCACACAACTCAGGACTCACACAGTGCAAACCCTCCGTCACCTGAAACACACACACACACCAACACACAACATATGTTATCTTTGAACATTTTAAAGTTAAACCCACAGGATCTTAAATTTAGCTTGGAGGTTATCTCACCCTGTCGGCCTCCCACGGCACCACCAGCAGCCTCTGCCCAGGTTTGGGTTGCCATGGCTGCAGGGTGGGAGGTGCTGGCGTTGTGGTGGAGGGCACAGTGGTTGGCTGTTGCGGCTGAGTGGCGGCTGCGGTGGTGGAGGCGACGGGGGTAGCCAGTTCAGGAGCGGAGGGGGTAGCAGGGTCCCAGTCAGCAGCCGGCAGGTCCAATAGGATTTGATCACACTTCTCCCCCTCGTAGCCTTCAGTGCATTCACAGGTGTAGGCCGGCTCCCCCTCTTCCCCACTGTCGCTCCGGCTGCAGTTTCCATGGAGACAGGGGCTGCTGGCACACGGGTCTGTGAGAAACTGAAATAACAGAGAAAATAAATAAAAACAGAGGGAGGGAGACAGAACAAAAACATTATTATCTAACTGTGCACTGCGGTACTCTGCACAATTTTTTTTTTGTACTTTTGTCCATTTTCCCAGTGAAAACCCAGAGTGTAGAGCTGGAATTCATTTATGAGACCTTGTGAAGAGCAAGAAAATGTATGAGTAATTCAAAGTGTCACTGATCATTTTCCTCTCTCATGTTAGTCATATTATTCCTTTAGCGGCCTCTGAATCAGCTTCCTCGTTTACACTCTGCACTCTGCTCTTTTCTTTTATAACATTTTGACTCTGTGTCCCTAATCAGTTTTTGCAGGACTGCTTTTCTGCCTCACTTGCTCCATCTTTCCAGACACACACACACACACACACACACACACACACACACACACACACACACACACACACACACACACACACACACACACACCAGTATACACATGCCTGCAGATACACAGACTTGCATTTCGTCCCCAAACATGGTTTCCCGCATCATGTGACATTGTGAAAAATGTACCCTGACAGCTTCCTTCATGCTGTTTTCCTGCATCAATAATTGATCAAATTTTGAAGGAAAACATTTCAGTATGGATGTTGAAGGTGAAAGAGGACAAAGCCAAGCTTGTGTAGCTTACTGCCTGACACCATGCTGCCTCTTGCTTGGCTTTCAGAGCCTTCTTAGGCTTAAGAACGTCTATAATCCTGCTGCCTCTTATTTATGAGGCAAATTTACTGAAACAACCTCAGGTAGGCTATCTGCAGCTCCAGCTGTCCGATTTAAATGTGCTCTGATAACAGTTTTAATAAAACCAGGAGAAAAACAAAAACCCATGCTGTAGAGACGTTGAGCAGAGGGATGGAAGTGATGCTCATAGCAAATCCCTTGCCTGTGAGCATGTGAATGTAGATATGTGTGTGTGTGTGTGTGTGTGTGTGTCTGTGAGTGAGTGAGTGAGTGAGTGAGTGAGTGAGTGAGTGAGAGAGAAAGAGAAACAGTGAGAAGCAGAACAACAGGGCGTCATTAACAGTCCACTCTCTCCACGACCGAGTCACAGCTCATTAGTGTTAATCTCTCTCAGGTTTGTACTCGCCGAGCCTCTATCAAACTCTGTCTCTCTGCTCTGGAGCACAGCAATCTCAACAGCCACAGCAGGCCACACTTCGGTTCTTACACAGTCTGCTGAGTTTATCTCTAGTCAAATGGCAACAGGGATCGAGTTTATCAACCTTTAGAGAACAGCAATGTTGGCTTGTCTGGGTTAAAGGAAGCATTGGAGTCCAGCTCGTGACCTTTTTCAACTGTCGCACCAGATTTTTCTTCCATCCTAAGAGTGTCCAGACCGCACAGAATGTGCTCCGACACGAAGAGGAACACAACAGGACTCACTAACACGGCCCAGTATATCATCTAAAATCTGTATCGCAACAACTCGGCATATGATGACAATCGTTGTAACAACTTTAGGTAAACCTATGTAATTCAATCTCATACAACAGCTCTGCAACATATTCTGTGTTTAGGAAGCTTACTTATATGCTTACTGAGTGGTAGTGAGTTGTGCTGTTGTAATGGACTACATTATGCTGGAATGTGTTTCTCACAGAGCTATATACATGTCTGGTTAGATGCCATTGATTGTTGAAGCAATTCATTAAGAGATTCAGTCTCACTAATCTTCATGTGTTTGCCTAATTAGACCTCTTCTCAGGTCACTGGAGCAGTACACAAAACCTGACTGACAGTTCCTTTTCTCTCTAATTGCACCTGTTGAGGTGGGATAACCTACACTTTTATCATTCTTATTGGTTCAGTATGTTGAGATCGAGCAGCCTGTGTCACTGCTTCACAGGTGCAGAACCTAACCTATATTTTGGTGGCATTTCTATGAATTCTATATGGTATTTGTTAGTTTGGTGCTTGGTGATATTAGTGGTGAAATCTATATATTATGCCTCGATCATGTTGCTTGTTAATCTCCAGCACAAAACAGCTCATATGCCCTCGGCTCTGACAATCAATTTCCTCTAACATCTGATAATAACACACATTAGTCCCTTTATCTATATTCCCACATTGACCAACAAACAGAACAAAGAGATTCTCTGAGGCCAAATTAATTGCTTCACAAGGTGCTGTGATCTATTTGCTAATTTGGGATGGCCGCCCTGAGGAGGAAGGATCAATGCAGGCAGATGGAGGGAAACAGCAACGTTACTTAAGCCATTGGCATCATCACTTTAACCTGGTGGAGAAGATGGATGATTCTGTTTCTGGAGACATGACACACACACACACACACACACACACACACACACACACACACACACACACACACACACACACACACACACTTACTCTAACTTGCATCCATTTCCTGACTTACTCTAACCATAACCACTGACCAAAAAAACAGCTCTTCCCCAATCAAAGAAAGGTCTTTCGTCTACAACTGGACAAGCCAAGTGGTCTTCAGTTTAAATTTGCCTCCAAAGGAAGACTATGACAGACACACGCACAGACAGCACACACATATATTCTTCAAACTATGGGTGGGAGACACATTTATGCACATGCACATATTGACATGTTTTTCTGCACGTTCTGTTTTAATTGGATTGAAGGAATGAAACAAGCGTCAGTGTAAAAGCATAAAATCAGTAAAGGAAGCAAAATAGTGTGTAAATGTGAAAACTTCAGCTTTAAGTTTGTCCATTTGGAACATCATGACTTAAAAATGAAACTCAGCAAATGGATAATTTAATTTAGCAGTTTAAACTAAGCACATGACACTACATTACATCTCAGTCTCCACACAGGCAACACATCAATAATGTAAGTTAAAGATAAACTCAAATTGCTGACTATGCCTGGTGAGAATGGACTTACATGCAGGAGAGCATGAAATGCCCTTTTTTTTCATAAATGCAGCTGAAAGTCTTTTGAGTTCATTGACACCTAAAATGCTGAGCGTGAGAGATCGAGTAGCAAAGCGAACAATGCTTTTTAAATAAGCTGTTTATGTACGCACCTTACAACATGACATCCTCTGACAATCAACTAAAATGTGATGGTGTGGCAGTGTCAGATTTTTATTGAGGATTTTACTGACACCTTGACAGAAAGGAAATGTTTATACTCTGATGACGCAGCTAATAGATATGATGTGCTGTGTCAATGGACTGTAGCTTGAGAAATGAAAACAAGAAAATACATGTTTGAGTTAAAGCTGGTTTTCACTCAGTAACAGCCACTGAAATTCTGTTCCTTAGTTCCTTCAAATGGTGTGTAAAACATTCAACAACAGCTTACAATAACTTGGTTATTTGTTTAAGGGGAAATGAAGACTGTTCAATGAGAGATGGTATAGTTTAGTCAGTTTTCAGCCGGTGCACAGCATGGAGAGATACAAAAGAAAAAATAGGAAATTCATCTATAGGAAGCAAACAAATCAACATGTATGAAGAATAAAGTTTACAATAGTACATTCACAATGATTTATATTTCTTTGGGTTTTAATTAAGCTTTTCTTTAAAAAAAAAAAAAAAAAAGAAAATCTCTTACGGATTTCTTTCCAGGAAATTATTAGTAAATTATGGACCTATAAAATATATCATTTGTAAGATGACTACATTGTTTTTGCAATGGCTGTGCAATAGTGTTTAAATAATTAAAAATCATTCAGTTAAGCTCCAAAGTTAGTAATTAATGGGACAAAGAAGCTCAGATAGAAAGCCTGACAGATGAGTCCTTGAGCGAGTCATTACAGTAAGTTCCAACCAGCCCAACACATCTGAAGCTGACCTCTGACCTTTGAGAGAGTAAAGAGAATTTCTCCACATAGATTAATAATGTTATTAAGAAACTGCCGCCTAGCTTCATTATATCACTGCATCCAGGGACTGAAGTGAGTTGTATTGCAGCCTGCTGAAGTTTTAAGAGGTAAACGCAGTCGGATATTGCAGAGTAAGTAGGTGTTGATTATAAACAGAGGGAAATCATTAGAAAAGGTAATGTGCTGAGGAAAAACGAAGCAGCAGTGTGATGATTTATCTTCTACAAACTGCTGTTGCTGGATAAAGACGTGCTGCAAGCGTTACAAGAACTTTACGAGAAAAATAGTCTTGTTTTTGGCCTGAGCATGTCTGAGCAGTATGTAATCCTTCAAGTAAGGCTACAAAAAGCTCAATAGCTGAAATTATGAGATTATTTTCAGTGTGCATTGCCTGAATCTGCACAGGAAAAACAAAAATGATTCATGTGCAAGAACAGTCACAAAGGTGTGTTATGGTGGTCAGTTATTTGGAGAAGGCTGTATTGTGAATGTTAAATTGTCAATGAATCAAATATGTGGCCAAAAGTATACTGACAACAATGTCCACATACTTTTGTAAGATTTTTTGGGGTCTGTTTTCACGGTTTTGCGAATATTTTAATACTGCAATGCTAAAGCTTACAATACATACAAGACTTGTGGTTGAACGGAAGCAAATCCCTGCAAAGGAGGTGGAGAGTGTGCACATTTAACTCCAGCTGGGGACAGGTGCAATAGAAAACCGTGAAGGCGAAGGTGAAGGTGATAAATTCAACGCATGTAGAGCATTTCCTTTCCAGATCTCTTTAGCCGCAATCCAAAGTGTTGTGGAAAGCCTTCTCAGTTCAGTAGAGGATTTGGAAAGAGATGTTTCCTTTTCGTTTCAATCACTGCTTTTAGGAATTTAAGTTTAAGAACTTATTTTTAAGAACTATTGTACAGAAGAGGGTTCGGTCTGAACAGTCAGATCAGCTGCTGTGAACTTCCAACCCTGGTGGAGCTCAAGCTGTCAGCTGTTTCATAACAGCAGTTAACTGAGCACTCAATTTTACCAGTTTATCAGCCACTTACTGTTTATGGGGTGACTTTTTTGAGCGGTAGGTGATAATACTGCAGGGGTAGACTTTAATAGCCTAATCGTTCAGCTAATCACACACACACACACAAACACACACACACACACACACACACACACACACACACACACACACAATACTAGTTGGAAAGGCAGGGCTGACTCAAACCCCACACCAAAACTCAACTGAAGCATACAATTGAAGAAACATGTCAACAAAATTTTAAAGTAAGGGACTGAAAAGAGGAGCAAAATCTTCACAGCTTTCTCTGGACTTTGAAGGCCACACAATACGTTTTCTACGACGTTCTCAGCAAACTCCACTTCACACCTGCGGTCAATCACCACATCAAGCTCTCAGTGCAAGAACCTCGGCTTTCTCTCCATTCGTCGCCATACTGTCCAGTCTACAATGTGGTAGACATACTCTTGGCCACTTTCTCTTCTTGAGTAAATCTCTAGTGCTAAATTGTTGTTTTCCTCAAGCCTGTTTGTTCTCCTGTGCTCAGCAATCCAGGGCCTGCCTTCAGCCAGTCTTCCCCTGCCACACCATCTCAGCTGAAAATCTCCCCACCGTCATTCAAGATGCACCTCTAGCCGGACTCCTCCATTCCCTGCTTTCCCCTCAGCCAGTCTCCAGCCCACGCCTGCCGCCAACTTCCACACTCACCTCATCCTTTTAACATTAAACCACTTAAAACCAGCTCACCTTAGTCTGTGTCTGCCTTGGGGTCCAAACACAATTACACAAACTGTCACACTTTTCAGTATTTTGAACCTAATACATATGAGGTAGCATAACAGAGGAGGACACACATTCCCAGATATCTGCGTGCGCGCGCACACACACACACACACACACACACACACACACACACACACACACACACACACACACACACACTCTGTGTATAGTACTGTGTGCTAATTTCTTTCACGTTCCCTAGCTACTATAGCTATGGTAATGCATCTTGATCGTTATAAAAGGAGCTTTAAAACGATATCAGGCAACCTGCAGAGTGACCGTATCAGCTTCTCATGCTGTCTCACACACACTTTTCCTTAATTGTGTGCTTGTATATGTGTTGTCATGCCCCCACTGCACCTGTTCCCTGTACAAACACACACACACACACACACACACTCTCTAAGTATTTGTCCCATCATGCTGCAGAGAGACGATCTGTTTTATAATCCACTTACTTCCTAATCTGGGCTGTTTATCACCATTTTGCCTCCCTCAGTCAGGAGGACAACACCCCTTGGTGTGGAGGGAGAATACATACGGACGGCATTTGCTTAATCACTCTCTCATGAAAACACTTGCTCACAAATATGGAAAATATCTCTGCAGGATGTCAAAGAGGATAAATGTCTCTCATAAAGGTTCCTCCAAAGCTACATGTGAACGGACACAGTTTGTATCTGAACCACTGCAGTCTCTGTGATGCAGTGATGTCACAGTGCATCTGCAGTGTTGGTTGGTGAAGGTTGAACCTTGGCCGAACAATATCTGCAGACACTTCTCTTTTCTTTCTTTCTTTTTTGGATCCGAGCTGCAGCTTGTAAATGAGCAAACACTTAACAAGATTTATTTCTAAGAATAGTCTCTATTGTTCAAAGTGAAGTATTGTAGTTTGGTTGAGTATTAGGCCCATAACTCTGCTTCATAAAGATTTTTTTAGTGTTCAACCCTAGATTTTCTGTCTTTCCCTTGATAAGAACTGCTGTTTTAAATACCTGCAGATCATATATATATATATAAAATTTCTTTTTATTTGGACTACATCCAACAACTAAACTGAATGAATACATTGCACAACTGCTTTTTGGAGCACTGCTTGTACTAACACCACATATAACAATATGTTTCCTACAAAACACATCACTCATTTGCTGCTGCACTTTAGTTGTATAGAAACGTGGATATATTTAAATTCGGACCTTGGTAGTGAACCAAACAGCTGACTAACACTGCTATCCATAGAGCCATGCGTTGCTTCTTTGACTGATGTGTTATGTTGCTGCAATATTGGTAGCCAATCACAGCCTGTCCAAAAGTGGCTATTTTTTAAATTTTTCACCTGAAGTCGTTTTCATTGCCATTCTGAAGTAATAAGTTGGATTGCCTATGCTAGAAAACATCCACTCATCAAATCGCTTATGATGAAGTTTCATCATGAAACTATACAAACACTTCAGCTGAAATTTTTTGTCGATTATTCCAGATGCAATTTCATATAAATGGGTTATTGAATCAACTGAAAATCTATCAGGCAAAGAAACCTGGTGCTTTAAAGTACCAGTGTGTCAGGTTATGATAATGTGCTGCTGGAGTCTGAATATCAGCACAAACTTCATATGACGTGTCTACAAGGGTCTTATATTTCATGTTTTACTAATGAGAGATGTAGTTAAAAATTGATGCGCCTGATCTAGATCCATCTTCTTTTTAAGACTGAGTGTGTATTTGTCAAGCATTCGCTTCTTGCTGAAGTCAAGGCTAAAGAGAGAAACTGGAGCATTTCTGCATTGCATAATCTCACAGGACCAGTACAAACATCAGGAAATATAAGGCTGGAGAGAAAACACAACCCTGCAACACACATGCCATGTACCTCCCAACACACATCTATAACTACATTAGTCTCCACAGATCGATAGCTGTGAAGCACACTACATTACCACGGTGAGGGAATGACAACCAGAACTATGTGACTTTAACAGCTAGGGAATAAATACTAATTATATAATCAATCACACAGCAATTAGCTAGATGAACCAAATTAAACTTTCATATAGCCAGCAGTAATTTTTATCTCAAATGTGCAGTGCATAATGAGAACCCGCAATCCAGCTAAAACAAAATATTTAATTCATGATAGTGACAAAATAATACTTGAAAATCATCCCTCAATAGAGTAATTTCCCCCGCAGTATTCTCTCCAGTCTCCTCTCATGAGGTTTGAGCCCTGCGATGTGATCTGATTATATAAAGAGAAACAAAAAAAAAGGATCCAGAAATGAAGTAAATACATTCAGAAAACCATGATAATTGCCGCTAGTACATAATTAACCATACTAATCAAGTCAAAAATGTGCTATTGCGGAAGTATCAGATTTCATATAGCCACAGGAATGTGTGTACGATACACAACTCTTTTGAGTTTGTATATTTGTGTCCAGACAAACAGGAAGATGCACTTTCCCCTGGGATATCCCTGCTTCCTAAGTAGAATGACTCAGGGATTCAAATGCAGCCGAGCAGGCGAAGTGGACCGAATGAAGCATTAAAAAAAACAAATAAACTAAAAAGTAAGGAACCAACAGAGCAAAGAAGTGGTTCAGACAGTGGGTGATGAAGACACAAGAGCTTTCAAGATATAAATCCAGAGTGAATACAATTCTGGAGACCATACAGTCTGTCCCCAAGAAAGAAGCTGAGGGTCAAAATGTCTCACACTGTAAAGTGACTAAAATTCTGTCACAAGTACAAACTGAGTTTCATGTGTTTTTATATCAAGCTCGCATCATGATGCAAGGCTGTGTCAGACATTTCTATCCTTCCCAGCAAAGTCACAGGCCATGGCAGCAAGTAAGTCAAATTTGTCCTTCATTCATAATACAATAGACTGACTGAAAGAACTGCTGAGGAACTAGCCAAAGTGTCTAATAAAACTGAAAGACTTGATGAATCATGACCACTCTGAATATTTTAGGATGTGGCTGATGACTAGTGTTAATTTTAAGGCCTGTGAATAACACTTTTGATTAGTTTTGAACTCTGTGCTGTGGATAAAATATGAACAAATGCACTGATGGTGTCAAAATACGCATGTCTTGTATCTTAATATACTGATAACGTTTTAATTGTCATTTTCTACTTTTGCTACAAAGACTCATTTCACTATAACTCAAATAATATTTGATGTCATGAGCGTCTTGTGTGTCCAGAAATGTCACAGAACAAGCACAGTGTCTTAAACACACATAGATTAAAAAACTAAATTATGGCATTAGAAGGCAGACTAAGTCTTATTATTCCTCATAAATGGACAACTGACAAAAGTCTGACATGGGAAAAGAGCAGGATTTACATATAAAAGGGGAATATTGGGCTAAAGGATGCCTAAAGGAGAGCTTACTGTATTGTTTGTATGGAGTCACAGTCCATCAACCTGCTCAGGTATAAACACCAACACTGCTCAGTGTCAACTACAGTAGATCTCTGCTGATGCGAGGCTATTTCTGTGCTAACTCGTTAGCCACAACTACTCTCAGCTGAGGAGAAGCGGTGGCTGACTTTCTGTCAGAATCATTTGACGTTTTTCTGTCGTCTAATGGTCAAAAATCTGGTCATGTACATTTGGCATTATATCAGTCAAATCATGCGAGCTGCATTATAGTCTAGTAAAGGCTGAAAGTTTACAATTTCACAAAATGAAATATGAGCATATGTTGTTGTAATGGGATTAAATGAAGGCAGTTTGAGTGTGAGATTCCTCTGTTTGTGTTGATTGATTATTTGGTATGACAGCTCAGCATTAAGCACGGTCACCTCAGGGCAAAAACATCCATATGCATTTTGTCTTCTTCCAAATGCCCTGGTTTCGTCCCACAATCCAAAGCCATGCAGATGAATTGGAAACTAATTATCCTGTAGGTGTGAATGTGAGTGTTAAATAAGTTTGCCTCTCTACATACTAAAGTTGTGATGGACAGGAAACGAGTGAAAGATGTATTTTTGCTCAGTTCATGCTGGGATAGGCTCGGGTTCATGCTGGGATAGGCTCGGGTACACACCGCACAGAAGAAAGTGGATAGAAGTAGAAATAATTAAATGTCATGACAGATTTTTAATGTTTTGGGAACACTTTCAGAAAAAAAGCTAATAACCTGCCTGACCTTTGTCATGTCACCTGCCAACAATATCAACTCAGTAATATTCAGAGACAGGTTAATGTGGTGTTTTGAGCTTCTGCTTTAGCATTTAAGCAATATCCTGTCAGTATTCCAGGCAGACATTATTGTTGTTATGATTTATTACATCCGTCAATCAGAAAACCATTCAGCATGAAGCCCCTCATGAGCCAGCCTCATCCCTTCTGCTGTCTGCACAGACGCAGCTTAAAGACACCATTTCAGATACTCAGATGGACACTTTTTCTCATTTCTTGTCATGGTCATTCATGGAGGAGCAGATGACTGGTTGGATGTAGAAAACTTTCACTAGTCAGCTAATAACTAAATACTTTTTTGGCACCTTTTTGTCACTTTCCTTTTCCTTTAGGTCTTTTTCTGTCACAGTTGTTGAACCTAAGACTTCATTTCTGGACAATGAAAAAGAGCACAGATATCCTCATCTTCCTGTATCATGAAAACAAAACAACATTTTAATCTTTTCAGCCTGTGAATAAAACTGAATAATTGCGTTATTGTTTTTGGAGTCTGACTCATTAACATATATTAATGGAGACCCAGCAGAAACAGATCAGTAATGGTGCCTCAGTTTAAGAAGAAAGACAGTGTAAAAAAAAAACAAACAAAAAAAACAGTCCTGAGGCCTTTGGCTGTTTAGTGCAAAGCAGACAGACATGAATCAAATCATCAACTGGGAAGAGAGTGACAGCTGTCGAGAGATATAAGAGCTGAGGTGCAAACAAGGCTGATCAGATAAAAAAAACTAAAAAACTTTGAGAGACAACCAAACTACTTACATAAATAAATATGGTTAAAAGAAAAGGAACACAAAACAGAGTGACCCTCTTTGTAACAAATTAGATCATTTTAATGATTCCCTTTGGGAAACTGGGAATGGAAAAAAGAAATTTTAAAGCTATTTTTGCATTCTTTGTTGTTTTGTCAGCACGATTCGTACTATTGTAAAAAATAAAAAAGGTAGAAGAGTAAATGATTGACATGTCACATTCAGATATCCTATGGTGCTCCTTTCAGAGTTTGGACACAGTCAGTGGAAAGAGTACTCAATGTTTTGGCCCAGTTTCGTCAGTACACCAGAAGGAGCAACAGCAGCAGTTCCCATGAAAATCCAGCTCTTTAGCCTCAACACCATGAACTGTCAATACAATCACTGTGCTGCATTGATCTCCTTAGGTAAACACTCTATGTTTTCCTCTCTTCATTAATAAAGTCAGTGTCTACTCAATATCTTCACTTGTACAGTATGTAGTTCCAAGAGACTGCACTCTTCAACAACACGTTTAAGCTTGTAAGCCATTTTGGGTGTAAACATAAAGACGAATGAATGAGCATCAGCTGCCAGTCCTGCTATAGCATATGTGGGATGATTGACAAGTCTCAGACATAGGAAAAGCCTAGTGAGGCGGTGATGTCACTGACACCATAAACAACTAGTATGAGAGAATGTTTCTGGAAGTTAAAGCTAAACTTAAAGCTGCACTAATCTAATGTTTTCATAGTAACAATGGATTTCATATGAGAGTCATTCATAGTGACAAACCCACCAAGTATTATCAACCTACTGCTGCTCTATCAGCTTATGATTTTTAGCCCAAACTGTGCAACACAACTCCAAATGAAAACTAATGTTTCTCCATGTCTGCTGGATGTGTAAGGCAACTGTTTGCTAAAACGGCCATCATAGCAACTTAATAAGAGATAATATGTCAAGGTTGTGTTTTCAGCTTATTCTAATGGCCAAAAAAATCATAAAATGCAACTTTAAATCCGCATCAACTTTTCACCTTGAAGTTGAAATGGCAAACTTGTTGCCTATTTACACATAGGAGCAACATTTACATTCATTTGGAGGCACCTGGCCACTTGATAAATGTAAGTCAAAATATTCTCTGTCTTTTTGCACTGTTTTGGTCTCCACCAACTCCTGAGGAAAATGTCTGACTTCAAGGCTGCTAAATGCTCCACTATATTCAACCGCTTCATGATAACTTTTTTCATCTGTCTGGGTTTTTCAGATCCTTTTCACTGAAAGCAGACTCATAAAAACACATTATTATTATCAGACCAGCCTTGGGGGCGTGCAGCAGGAGAAAGATGGATTACATTCATTCACTCACTCTTAACACCTGTCTAGTGAAACAACTAAACAGCTTTGCTCAAGGGTACTTAATGCAAACATTAACTGCTTCTAGAGGAAGACCCCAAAAATAGATTTTCCAGTTAACATTTGTAATGTCAAATCCAAGACTAATCCAATAAAGCACCATGGGAAGCATCTCAATGTACATACTACACCACTGCTACAACAGAAAACATAGAAAGACACAATACATATTCATAATCATCATTTCAATGGGAAAAAATACACAAAAAACTGTACTTGCTCCCAGTGCACACAGTAGGCCTACATTTTCCAAAATCATATCCCAAATCATTGTGGGATAAAGACAATCTGCAGCCATCTGCTCCATATTCATCCAAGTTGTTGTACCATCCAGTAACACAGGACGATGTTTGTGTTGTGGCCAGAAAGCGCGTTTTGTGTCAGCGAGCCTCTAATGTTATCTATTTCTGCACATCAAAGCGTCTACCATCCCTCCCTCTCTCTCAAACTTCCCCATCACTTCCTGGCCCAGTGGCTTCAAAGAGGAATTCCTCTTTCAAAATTTGGATCCATGAAACCTACATAAACATGGCCGGGCACCTTGATAAATTTCAATCATGCCTCGATGCATAAAGAGATGTAAATAGAGGAGCAGAGGGAAGATAGTGAGGGGAAACATGCTAATGAGATGAAATGTCCCTTCATGCTCGTAATTTGCTGTCCAAATGATATATTTTACATCACAACATACCTTTTTTTTTTAAGTATTTTTTGTCTATTCTGCTCTTCTGTTTATACACATCTTTAATTTTTGTTGTCATATAGGAGTTTCATATTTTTTTCACAAAATCTGTCACCCGAAAGCAAACACACATGAGGAGGACACTAACTTCGCTTTCATCAAACAAATGACATTAAATAACCTGCCATGACTGCCCGACATCATCACTCAAAACACAATTACCTCTCAACTCTGGCAAATGCCAAAATAGACAGAGAGATAGAGGGGGGCTGATGCAAGAAATGAGACCAAGCAGAGGAGGAGGAGGAGGAGGAGGAGGAGAGGAGTAAGGAGAATACTAAGTGAGAGGAGAATGATTTAAGAGAGGAGGTGCTGCAAGGCTCTATTTATACCTATCCAAGAAGAGCTGGGGCTGCAGGGGACATGGGCGTCTCTTCTTGAGGGCTGGGACACAGTTGTCTATCTTCTCATTTTGCCAGACAGGGACTAAAATGGATCAGGAGCTCTCAGGCTCTTTGTGAATTTATCAAAAGCTGCTTCTGCAGCAGATGCATTGACAGATAGAGGGTTTTTGTTTGGTATTGCATTTCCCATATGCAGCTCTTCCACATCACAATGACAGCTAGTCTGTCTGCTTGATAGATAATTACTCTAGTGAGGACACTTCACAACACTACCGTTATTCTTGATTAGCTCTGACTTTAACATCAGTTCTGCGTCAGCGCTAGGACTACAGTATTTTAGCTGTCACAACTAGAACAGCCAACGACACTTGACATATAGGCGCTTTTGTGCAGAGTGGAAAAATTTCATCCATTTTATTCCTCCTCAAATTTTCAGCTAGCTGCACACATGACATCCACAACATTCACATGAAAAATTTGTCATTTGCAGTCAATCACAGCCCCTGACAAAGACTTACAGCTGCTCTTTCTGGCTGCTGACTTTTCTTCTACATTGTAGTTCATGATTTAAACATATGAGTGAGTTAACTGAATCCAAAAATTAGACTTTGGACCAGTGACTGAAAAGATTAAAGTCTTGTTATTGCTGTAAAAAAGTATCTGGCGTTATCTTCCTGTGCAACTATAGCAGAAAGAAATTGGAGAAACAGACAAGAAGACCTTTAAATAGGATTTAAAAGAGCAAAATAAAATAGAAGATAAAAAATAAGCTAAAATAGAATAAAACAGATTAAACAGGATAATAAAAATTACAGTACAGTTAAAGGATTACAAGATATGAGTAAATTGTCCCATGTTTAATTTAATGAAATGCAGTGGCAAAGAGACCAATCTTAATCCCTGATTTAAAAGCTGAGAGTTGGAGCAGACCTCAACATATCTGGGAGTTTGTTCTAGCTATGTGGTGCATAAAAACTGAATGCTGCTTCTCGATGTCTAGCTCTGACTCTGGCAATGGCAATCAGATCTGTCGGAAACAACTTGAGAGGTCTGGATGCTTCATAACAGAGCAGCAGATCAGAAATGTATTGTGCCCCTGAACCATTCAATGCTTATATAAGAAATACAATTTCAAAATCAGTTCGTTTGACAAACAAGACACCAGTGTAAAGATTTGAGAGCTGAACTGTGTGTTCAGAATGTGTCCAGTTTCTTGGTCTTTGTGAGGACTCTAGTGGTGTTCTGAATGAGCTGCAGCTGTCTAGTCTACTTTTTAGAGAGACCCATAAACACAGCGTTCCAGTAATCGAGGCTATTGAAGATAAACACATGGATAAGTTTTTCCTAAATCTTGCTGAGGCATAAGTCCTATTTTTTAGGCCTCTATAACACTTGAAGACCTCACAGTTTGACACAATGCCTCGCTTTAGCTTCTATTATGCCTGACAGTGTCTAGATGGAGCTATGTCTGTTCTCTGTAGCTAGGGTAACCAAGGTCTTATAGATAGTAATGTATGGGGAAGCATAACTTAGACATAACAATAGTTAGATAAGGACATGTGTCATCTGGGTTACATATGCTGCTGGACAAGACATCTTCAGAAATTGGGGTTGGCACAGATGGTGAACTAATTTCCTTGTCGCATGACCAGGAGGCACATACAGGAAAGTAAAATGCTCAATTTTAAGTCACGTGCACAAAAGCAGCCGTGGTCACATGTTGCACAGCACATCTACACCAAGATTTCTGGCCTGGTTTGTGGTGTTAAACATTAGTGACTGAAGCTGAGCACAGATTTTTAATCGTTATTCTTTGGGTGCGAAAACACATACACAGTCACCTGGTGGTATTGTTATATAAATCTGTGTCTCCTCAGTATATCTATGGTAAGATATTTAGTTGTCTTCTATAATCTGAGTCAGTGGAAACATGTAGTTTTTTAACGGAGGAGGCCCAATAATGGAGTCTTGGGGAACACCATGTTATTTTTGTACGCTCAGATGTGTAATTGCTGATCATTACAAACTAGTCCTTGTCCTTGAAATACGATTCAAACCATCACTAAACCCACGGCTGCAAAACATTAAAACAGATTGTGGATGGTTGCTTGAGGACGTCTGTTGTAAAAAACAAAAAAAGCATTTAGTCTTTGGAAAAACATTTTGTTTCTTTTTGTGAAGTTCCATTGTCACATTCAGAAGTCACAGCACATGTTGCATAACTTCCTGTTCGTACAGAACAGCCCAGTATATAATGTTTGTATATATATTTGACAGACTCATGGTCATGACAATGGTTTATCACCTGTAGGAGTGTATGAGACATACAGGGTAGGATTAAATCTTTTTTCACAGTTACAGACAGTTATAGTCTGACAGTGGACAGATCACTCAAACATTCATTTCAAGGACGTATAGCAATAACAGCATTCGGTCAGCAACAGGTCAACACAGAAGACTTAATGATTTGGATGGGAGCCCTCCCTCTGGCTTTTAAGTTGCCTCTCTGTGTGACATGCTGTTTCATCATTACTTTCTGCATAAAACGTTACTACCCACTGTGATACCACTTGCTGAGGAAAAGGAACAACAGTTATTATAGGTTATAGTAAATGTAGTGTAACAGGTTTCACATAGACAAAAGAATAACAGCATGAACAAATGTCTTTCTGCAAGAGAAAAACACTACAATTATATATAAGTATAAAGGCTCAGCTGGTAGAGATGGATGTCATTCTGTGCTTTCATCTACGAGCTCACTGTTCACTCTGACCTACATACACAGAGGGGTCTTTGCAAAACAAGATATCTCCTCTCTTAAAAAAGGTGACACCTACTGCTGACATGATTAAACGGGGTCTGGCACAAAAGCCAAAGAGTTCCTGGAACTAACTCAAAGACATGAAGTGTCTTAAGGCTTTTGTCACTTTTGAAAACTAAGCGCATGATTTTTCAGGTCACATTGTATTGTTTTAAATAGGTATGTAGCAGATGTTAAAATAGTGAAAATCCCTCTTTGCTTCATGTCAAGCTAAAAATGGGTCTGGAGCTGGTCCTGCTGCCACAGGGAATTAGTCACTGAAAAGCTGGAAGTGTAACATCCTGTTCCCATTATCACCAAAAGATCTGATGAAAATTATCACCACTCATTTCACCTGCCTCTCATGAAGTCGTGTAACAGCAGGGAGGCTATTGTGCACAAGAATAAAGGATCATACAAAGGAGCAACACTGAAAACATGTCTTACCTCCTACAGACTACTGAGTGCCTAATGTGGGCCACATGATTTGTTCTGTTCCCTTTCTTAATAACAAAAAAACAAAGTCCTCAACAACGAGCACAGGAAGTAGCACTGACATTTTCTGATGTGCGCTCTCCACCTGTTGATTTTTTGGCTCCCCTCGTCATTGCTCTGTTGCCATGGTGACCCTACAAGAGGAATGGGGGCATAGCACTGAAAACTGGGCCTCATAGTACGAGATGACACTGGACATGCATCAACGCTCTCCTCCCACGGGCTTTGTCCCCGAAGAAGAAGAAAATGTTCTTCGAAGCCACGACAGTGAAGACGCAGCTTTTTATTCTGTTTGAGGAGCTCCGGACCATCTGACTGTGATTTGCAACACCGCCTACAGAACATGTTCAAAAGATGACAGAGGGAGTGATGACAGGAAGGATGATCTCAACCGACAATATCAAATATGATTCAGGATTTTTTTCCTGAATAGAGTCAGGTTTGGTTTGGTGCTCATATTCTTGACTGGACTGCAATCCCAGGGCCAGACTGACAGACTGACTGACTACGTGATAAGGTTACACCATTGGTCGGTCAGCCGAGTTTGTCCATTTGGTTCCTTCTCAAGATGTAAATCTTTAAGTTCAGGTCACAAATATACTCTTTCTATACTGGTCTTTTTTTTCCACCAAAAAAGGTTAAATAATTTCCTGAAACAGCTGGGCACTGTAAATTTTAGCAAACGTTATTCAACCAGTAACGTTTGTTGGGAACCAACCAACGTTCGTTGAGAACTATCCTCAGCCATAGATGATTCACACTAGGTGCTCTTGTGTTATTTCCAGCAACAATGACTTACTACAAATATTTTTGGTATTTTCTGATGAACTACTGAACTTACTTGAATAGAACAGGCTACATTTATCCCTTAACCGTTGCCGTGCACATGTTGATGCAGATCCAGATACAGTTCCAAAGTTTCAGAATATTTTCTATTATTCAAATAATAAATTCTATATAATTGTGCAGCAGTTTTTTTAATTGTTGAATGTGTAGGTGTATATTAATGTCTCCCATAACTCTGCTTTACAAGCTATTCTTTACTAATTTATTCTAAGATGGCAAAGCTAGCTGTTTAAGGCACAGTGTGTTTTAAACCAGACTGAGTATGCCTGGTTATGCCTACATAATAGTATTGTATTGCAGCTTGTTCTGGAAAAGTTTAATTACTTTTATGAAATGTTGTGAACATGTACTCAAAAGGCAAAAGATGGCAATCTCATAAATGTGTACCACCCCAACTGATAAGCAGCGATAGACTGGTGATCAGTGAGGTTTGATGTGATCAGAGCGGAGCTGTTGGAGGCGGAAGAATCAGCAAGAGACGAAGCTCCAGACAGGATCGATTCCTCCCAGCAGAGAGATCAACTCTTCCCCTCCACAGCTCGAACTCAAGTGTGACACACATCACTGCCCACTGGTTACCCAACACGGTTTAAAAGACCCGTGTCTACAGAAACTGCTGGGTTCATATATAATATAAACCATAATGTCTCCATTTACAACATGGGGAACATTTGAGAAATCTCCACTTTTAGTGCTTGAGTTATATTAGATAACTTATTACAACATGACATAATGCCATAAATACGTTATATACTGTACATTTAGTAAAGGTTTGGTAAAGTTTTATTTACCATCAGACCTGTTCTGCCCTAAAATCCCAACAGAGAACTTCAAAGTACTGCACAGCTTTTGCTACATTTTAAGTAGATTAGCAAATTGTAGTATGTAAACAGGGTATTGTATGTTCATTAGATGTAATTAATTAATACCAGTGTGTTATAATAGTTTAATTTTATTTCAACATCTTGAGTTTGATGTTTGTGTTAGAGTCCTCCTCCCACTACAATCAAAAACTCTTTTAACAAAACCCAATTTTAGGTGAACTTATCCATTATTTAAGGCTGTGTATTGACTTTTGGATGAATACATTTCCAGCACAATCCCCAACAGACAGCCAAATTTTCCACCGCGTCTCTCCTATCAAGTGGTAGACAGGCCCAGCTGTTAATACGAGCTAATCTCTGTGTCTAACGCCAAAGGCTGGTGACTGCGCCTCGCTCCTTTCCCTGTCGGAGGTGCTCTACTGGTCCTGAAGGGATTTTTTTGGATTAAGCTGGCATTTATTGTCTGCAGCTAAGAGAAGACGTTCACGACGCACACCAGTACAGTACCCCCCCCCACACACACACACACACACACACACACACACACACACACACACACACACACGCTGGCTTGTCTCCCAGTTGGCTTCATTAAATAACATATTGTCAGATCAACTTAACTGACAAGTTGTGTGTGTCTGAAGAGGAGACAGCAAGAGTCAGTTCTGCATCTGTTGGTCCGGAGTTGGTCTCTTGCAGGAAAGAAGGGCAACAGAGCAGAGGGCGATACACACTCAAACTCAGCCATCAGTCCTCTTCTACACACTAAAACACTCTTGTACAGGATAAAGTCAATGTGTCGAAGTCTGTTTCCCCATAAACTTGTGCTTCCTGTTTCCTTGAGCCCGAACCCTAACCAGTTATTTCTTCAATGCCTAAACATAATCTAAAGGGGGAATAGACTTCGACAAAAGATTCTAGTTTAATTGCTCATTCATTTGTGATTCTGATGAGGCATCCATATTCAAGTCTGAAGATGAGGTCATGAATGTATCACAAGAAGTCCATTTTATGTTCAAAGATTGTGCCTCATTCATTCATTAACAGAGAATGCGCCGTAGCATCTTGCTTTGACTGAACCAGCTAGCCAGCCATCTGTTTTACAGAGATGTTGATTTTAATACGCTGAATTCCAATTGAATCTGTTCTCGTTTACAGTTTTTCTCTTTCTGTTGTCAGTTGTGTTAGTGTGAAATCGTGACTGAAACATGGCCCATTGAGACGATATGTTAATATCCAAGCCATTTCCAAGCTGCTGCTCTGCATAGCTGAAATCCTGAATTTATAACCACGATGTCATCTGACAAAATGACCCAAAATATAAGTTCACGACAAAGACTGTGCTGCGATTTTTGGCAATATTCACTTGTAAAATGATCACTCAGAGAGAAAGAGAGCAAGAGCAATGGCCAAAGAAGAAACTCCACCAGTCGGCCGGCTGACCAATGGTGCAATATCGTCACTCAGTCAGCAACAGATATTTGCATTTATAGGGCAGGCTCCGCTTTTGTGGTCCAGCCAAAACAAGCACAGGGTGTCACACTTTACCAAACACACACACACACACCTCCCTCCCGTCAATACCCTCATTTATTTGGCAGCAACAACAACTAATCATTAGAAGTGACAGTACATTGACGATGTCAGTGCAGAGTCAGAGGGTTATTAGATGTGGTGAATTACTGCTGAGTAAGAGCTGCTTTGCCCTTTTTTACATTATACAGTGGATGGTGACACGACTCGCTGTTCCATTAAAGATAAAAATAGCAACAAGGGCAGACAAAAAGCAATAAAAAAATACCTACACTAAACCACTGGGAGAGATGTAATGAGTTTTTTCTCTATCCAGGACAGGGTGGGAAGTTTCGCTGCCAGACACAAGGAAAATTAAAGAGCCAATGACACGGAGATAAGAGCTCTGTTCATGATGAGTGGTGGCGATAAAAAAAGAAATGTGGGCTGCAGATATGTGAGCAGTCAGGAGTGCTTGAGAAATGTAGTGACTCATTAGATTGTATTTAAGGAAACAAGAAAA
This sequence comes from Seriola lalandi dorsalis, assembly GCF_002814215.2. Lineage (NCBI taxonomy): Eukaryota > Metazoa > Chordata > Actinopteri > Carangiformes > Carangidae > Seriola > Seriola lalandi. The sequence continues at coordinate 448,701 of NW_019522670.1, forward strand.
AAAAAAAAAAAACACAAGAAAGAAGCAGAGATGAAACATGACTACTCAAACTAATTTAATTATCTTTCAATTATTGCTGGTGGAGTGAGTTCTGTGCTGTTCTGTGAATAATATTTTTCAACTGCCTTCAGCTGCCTTAAGGTTTAATAATACACATGACATTTTCATTTTATGAAGTGCTAACACAGTGACAATGCTACAGGATGATGTTGAGCAGGTTTATCGTTCAACATGTTCACCAGTTTAACATGTCAGCATGCTAACATTTGCTCATTCGCACTAAACACAAAGTCATTCATTTTTTGAGGTATTAAACTCGCCTAAAGAATTGGATGGACTGGACGGCAAACAGATTGAAAGGTTGTAATGTTTTCATTTTATGTCTTTGCTGGCTGATTATTTAAGCCAAAAAAGTTCCCACAGAACCCACACAATACCTAAAAAACGCTTTTAGATAATCTTCACATCATGATCAGAGAAATAGTCGTATCTACAGACATGTTTTTTCTCTCAGTTTTCTTATCCATTTTATGTAGTTTTGTTTTTTTTTTACAAAACTTAACTTTAGTTTATTATTATTTACAGTCCATAGCTTCCATCTGTTTGAGTACTATTAATATTTATACAAAAATGAATTTAATACATTAATTTACATTTTAATACATAGATAAATTACTTTAGCTGAGTTGTCTTTCTATGACAGAGTGCAGTATGTAAGGAGACGAGTCCTACAGCGCACTACTGAACAACCTAACCTAGTCAAATACATCAAGTGATACTAAATTAAGTGTGACTATCAGCCGTCACTTTGAACCAACACGTGACTGTAGCAATCAATATGTAAAGGATAAGTGCTTGGTGTTGAGCTGCTCATATCCACTGTTGGCAGTATCATCCATATGTATCAGGCCTCACTAAACTATCTCACTACCACCTCCTCGTCCACTGATCAAAAGGCCAGGTGATGTGTGATATGGAAATGACCAAAGTGATTGGCCACAAGCCCTCCTGTTTAATAAAGGCAGCACGGCCTGCCTCGTAACATCTAAGGACATCAACATGAATAGCAGTGATAGCTCAGTGACAATAGCTCAAAGGAGTCTCTTTGATTTTGCTGATAGATAGCTACTGTATCAAAGATATCGGCAGGGTTATAAGCAGCCTGTCACCAAAGTAACGTCTCCTGCTTTCATCAAACCATCTGTAACAGATTACATGAGGATGCATGTTTCCCTTTGCAAACGATGCAACAGTTTGCAGCAGCTTACCATCTGTTTTCCAAGTTGACTGTGAAAACTGGAACATACAGAAAAAATCTTTTAAGAAGTTGAACTCTCTCTACTTTGGATACTTGATGAGCTTTCTCTTGTATCAACCAAAGGGCCAAAATGTAAACTCTGCACACAACATATATTATAATCTAAAAGACAAATGTGCATCATGCTTTAAAGCCGATGAACTGTTTTCATTTTTAATGATCCCACACTCTAAACGAATTGGTTTACTGTTACGTGTTTAGCCCTGCTAACAAATTGATGCTGTGGTGTGTAATTACAGCCTCTAGGGGGTGGTAGTGTAGCTTCATTTAGTTTTCAATATCCTTAACCATGACTATTACAGTAGTGATCTGAAAAAAAACATAGAAATGCCTCTTTATTTAGTAATAGAACAGAATCAGAATCAGTTTTACTGGCCACATATGTGTGTGCATACAAGTAATTTGACTCCTGTATCCAGTGGCTCTCAGTGTAGTTCCACACAGTACTAAGTCAGTCAGTAGGAAACAGGTGGTACAAGTTGTGGGAGAGTGTAAGGTGTGCTGAAATAAATACTAAGTGGGTAGTGTAATAAGTTTTTAATTTATACAAATACAGCGGTGGTTATGCGCAGTATGTGCATCTATGTACACTACAGTAGGCTACATACAGCGTACTTGTATTTATATTTGACAAGTTCAGTGCTGTGCATGAACATGTTAAATGAGTGCCGTTCATTGAACGCCCTCATTTTTTGGTGAACTTTGAACTGAATGTATCCATTTGGAACTAATAAACAGTTAACAGTTAACAATGCTCACGCACGCAGTAAGGCATCAAAAAGATGTTTGCCAAAAAAACATCAGAGGAAGAAGAACTGTGTTTTACTGTGGCACCCAAGGATTTACGGCTCCCGGTATGCGTCTGGTTGAGAAAAGCAGTGGGGAGAACATAAATCCCAGGGGAGCGCCAGCGCTGACTGTCTGGGAGCTGGATGCGATTTTCCCCAGCCTCACCTGCAGCTTCCTGTCTGTCAGGAAGTTGGACACAGTGAGCAGGGTGAGTCTGGAGAGGATCATTTCTGGAATGATGCTGTTGAACTCCAAGGTGAAGTTCACAGAGCTCCAGAGATGAAGATCTTAGTAAAGATTGGCGCCAGCTGGTCAGCGCAGACTTTCAGACAGGGGGGTGACACACAGTCTGGACCTGGTGCCTTCCTGATCTTCTGTCTCTGAAAGAGCTGATAAACACATCCTCTTCACAGATCCTGAGTGCGGGTGGGGAGTCAGTGGGGAGGTGCGTAGGCTGTGTGATATGTGAGATGGAGCACGTGAGGGGTGTGAAAATGGGTTTATCAAACCAACAGTAATTCTGCACTCCATTTACCTCGGAAGTTGGATGTCAGAGCTGGGAATGACGTCACATCCGAGTTGATCTTGTTTCAGTACAAGTCGAAAAATTGTTATTGTTGTTGCTTGCTTGTTGTTGTTATTGTTAGCAATAGTAGTTGATAACAAGACATTACGTGGTATTTTGTGCATACAAACAACATAGCAACAGATAGAAGTTGGACAGTACTGTATGTATGACTGATTTAATGAGACACAAAGTCACAAGTGCTAATAAACAGTATATTACTACAGCTTTCACTTCTGTTGATGCGCAGACCAGCCATCTTGGATTTTGAGGCCGGGGTTGGTGAGGTTGTTCTGACATCCTGAGTCAGAAATCAGACTTCTGGGGGTGTTCCAGTTTCATTTTTTTTTTTGTATTTCGATTCCGACTTCCCAGTTCAAATGGAACCATAAAATGCATTCAGGTCGTCAGCTGGTTGCTGATTCTCCACAGTACTGGGGAATGGTTTCCTGTAGCTGGTGATGTCCTGCAAGCCTCTGCACACTGACGCGGAACGTGTTTTCCAGCTTTTCAGTGTAGCCTCTCTTTGCTTCTCTGATTTCCTTGGTCAGTGTGTTTCTGGCCTGGTTCTACAGGATCCTGTGCCCACTTTTATAGGCCTCCTCCTCGGCCTGTTGGAGCTGCCTGAGTTTAGCTGTAAACCGGGGCTTGTTGTTGCTGGAAGTGGAGAAAATCTTACACAAAACCTGATGTGCGCTGTCATAGTGTCAGTGAGTTCATCCAAGTCAGTAGTTACAGCTTCAAAAACACTCCAATCAGTGCAGTCAAAGCAGGCCTATAGTTTCAGCTTTGCCTCGCTGGTCCATCTCCTCACAGTCTTGACCACAGACTTCTGCAGATTTTAGTTTCTGCTTTTAAGTCGGGAGAAGATGAAACAGACAGCGATGAGAGAGTTCCCAAAATGCATAAGGAACAGAGCCACAGGCATCTTTTAATATGGTGTCTTGATTTTAGAGCTAAAACAATTGATCGATTGATAGAGTTGTTGCTGATTAATTTTCTGATAATGAATTAATTGTCATTTATCCAGCAAACATTTCAAAAATTCTCTGGTTCCAGTGTTTCAAATGTGATGATTTGATACTTTTTTCTGTTTTATGTTATTTTAAATTAAATATTTTTGAATAAGATTAATCAATAATGGCAATATTCAATAGCTGCAGCCCTACTTGATTTCATAATTACTTCGTAACACACCAGAAAAGGCCATATGGAGGATCTTCTGAACAAATGACACAATTCACTGACTTGTTTCAGTAAATAGAGCAATAAAAAGAAGTGCCTCTTCAGCAAGAGGACAAGAGAGTCCATGGACACACACACACACACACACATCATATATATATATATATATATATATATATATACATACACCCTGTATATAGAAGTATATTCTGCGTGGCTTCTATCTTTCCTCTGACTAACAAGCCAGGGTATCAAAGAGACCAAAGGCTGGTGATGAGCTTTGAGCTCTGCTTAATTGGATGCAGCTCAGGCTGAATCTGTAGCAGCGAAGTGAATGGCCCTGGGAGACAAGAGCTGACCGCCACACACACACATACAGAGACTCCCCTTCCTCACAATTAAGATAAAACCGCATCAGGACTTGGCTTTGTTTACTTTCCCTGAGTTCTGTCAGGAAGATAATTTTTATTGCAACAAACTGTGTGTGGGAGAGTTGCCAGCCCAAGTGGAAAAAAAAAAATCTGTCATTAACAAATGAATGTCACTTTGTGCTCAGCGCTTTTTTAAATTGGCAGGATTGCAGGTGAAATGATCTATGGTGTAAATAGCAAGTTTATCACTCCGCTCCCATCTTAACATCTAATTAACATCTTTAGTCTGTTACTGAGTCATGTGAAAATAAAACATCCGCCATGTATGAGATCATTTAAGTTGTTTCCAATGTAAATCAAGTTATTTCAAGAATTAAGTGCTTCTGGTTCTTTGATACTGGGAGCGGTACATCATATCAACATACTACTGTTTCATCCAGATTTAATAAACCTAAAGATTCAACATCTATCTTCTTATAGAGACATTAATATATATAAACACAAATACATGTCACAAATAACGCACAGAGGTTAAAGAAATGGGTCGATGTTTTGGGAAAAACACTTATCCATTTTCTTGCCAAGAGTTACATGAGAAAATTGATACCACTCTCATGTCTGTACAGGTAATATAAAGCTACCACCAGCAGGGAGTTAGCTTAGCATAGTATAAAGACTGGAAACAGGTGGCAAAACCTACCTTGGCTATTACCAAAGGTAACAAAGTCTGCCTAACCGTACCTCTGAAGCTCACTAAACTGTTAGTGAGCTTTAGACGTGCTGGTAGGCTGATTTTTTAAACTTTTTGAACAGATTTTATTTAAACTTTGGACAGAGACAGGCTAGCTGTTTCCACCCATTTCAAGTCTTTATACGATGCTACGCTAACCGGCTTATACTGTATGAGAGTGGGATCGATCTTCTCAACTAACTCTTGGCAAGAACATGAATGAAATGAGCATATTTCCAAAAATATCAAACTAATCCTTTAATATGCTTTTGCACGGAGTAAAAAAAGGGAACAGTAACAAGCCTGAGGTCTTAAAACAATGCTTATAAAACAGTGAGACTGAGGAACTGAGAGGAGTGAGAAAGCTGCTGTAGGTGTTGAGAGAAGGAACAGTGATGAGCAAAACTCTCAGCTGAGATTTTTAAAAAAAAATCATCATAGCAAGGATCATCAAATGTTCATTCCATCTCAGCTCTGACGTGCCCTGTGTGAGCTTATACAAGTAGGGCAGCTAAACTACTTCCGTGTTACCTCAGATATATCACCTCTTTCATCACCCTCAGTCCTACATCCCTTCTCTGAATAACAGTAAAATAAAAAATACATTCTGTGTTCATAATGCCAGGGCTTTAAAGTTCAGACTGCAAATTCTGCTATGATCCACTGCTTTCATATAACTGAATGGCTGCGCAACCCAGCAAGAGCTCCCTGGACTTGCCTCATGCCGGATGGCTGATTTGCACTGCTACAGCCCTATTGTGTCGTAGAGCAAGTTACCAAATCCATCAGGGCGCACAACAGGCCTTTCAATAATGAATAAGCTGGAGCATGAGAAGCCAATAACTCACAGAAAGGCCAGTGGCACTGAATTCCAGCAGGACAGCTTACAAGCTGCCGTCCAGAAAAGGTGCAGGCTGTTATTAAAACGCCGCTAGTTTAACAAGTAGAGTGTATTTGTTCTCCCCTGGTGCCTGCTGCTGTGGTTTGCATTAGGCTGCTTTGATTCCTGCAGTTTTTTAAAAAACAGTGAGGGGAGAAAAGCCACAAAGCAGGATTAGCAATTTAGCCAGATTATTTTTGAAATGTTGCAAAACATCCAGAAATCAACAGGTATGACCAAGTTTTAATCCTAAACCTAGTAGTTTTACAGATTCAGCTCAGTTTTTGCTCTAATCCCCCTTTGTGAAACGCACCCCAGGTTTGACAAAGAATGTGAGATAAAAGGAGTGAGCGTGAGAGAGAAAGAGAGAGAGAGGATGGTGAGTATATGCCACTCGTTTATGAAAGCATTTCCTCACTAAGCTCCAAAACCAAGGCTTTACTCTCCTTAAGAAATGATTCATAGTTTTCTTCTGCTTGCTCTCCTCTTGCCTTTTTGTCATCGACTCTCTCCTGTTTAATTCCTCCTTCTCTCTTTCCCTAACTCTTTTCTCCTCTTGCTTTTCCTTTCCCTCCATCTCTTTCTTCAATCTCTCCTCCTCTCCTCTCACTGGACCATCTGCGTTGTGACGCATGCACAGGACAGGGGATGGAAACCAGCACCATGCTCAGCCAATCAGGTCATTTACCAAATCTCAATTGACTGCTGCTCCAGTTTCCATGGAGAAGAAACATCCAGCGAGAGAGAAGCGAGGCAAAAATCAATGATCCCCCTCAGGCCCGGCCCAGAGCCCGTGCCAGACCTGAGCTTTGGCGCATAAGAGGGATAAAGCTGAAGTGGATGTTGATGTCTCAGGATTTTACAGCACAAGAGAACTGTGGGCTCTGTGCTCAAGGAGGGGTGTTTTTTTTTCCTGTTCTTAGTGTGAAAAATATGAGTGAAAATTCTCCCCCTGTGCACGTGTTGTCCAGCCCTCAATTCAGGCTGTGTGACAACATTGTCCTCTGTGGTTTGTGTGGAGCTGAGCGCAGTGAAGCAGGCTGCAGAGGTAACAAACTGCAGCTGCTTTCTATTCTGAGAGATGAAACCAGGACAGCCAAGGAGACAGTGATCAGGCCCCTGGCTAAATGCTCCACTAAATAGCTTCAATCCTGACTGCACACCACCAGCATGTTCACCTGTATATTCCTCCCATATGCATTCACAAGATAAACAAATGTACAATGCATGCGTATGCACATGTAAACAAAAGGAGGGGGTGTATGGCTGCCACCTGTTGGTGATCCTGCCAAAGTTTACCCAGTCACCTTGCCGTTTCCCTGCGTGATGCTGCAGCAGACTCATTTATCCTCTGCTGCTGCGTGCGGATGCTCTCTCTCACCTCAGCATGACTCACAGGCCTAGCTGCCTATTGAGCCTATTGCTACTAAAGCACAGCCACAGTCTATTCATTGTAAAGCTCAAATGGTTTATGTGGAGATCAATGAAGTGCTAAATCAAAACAAAAGAGGGCTCTTTCAGGACGTTAAATGTCCTTGAATTGGCACTAGTGTAAAAACAGGAAGCAGCAGGATGAACAAAGCTGTGTAGGTCAACTTCAGGGACACATAATACAACGTGACAGTGGTTTATCTCTACTAGAAATTATCTTTGTTGACAAATCATTTTAATATCAGCCATAATACTCATGTATTTTTCCAGGGACTCTGTTGGAAATTTGGCATCTACATGATACTGGTACAGACGCACATGAAGGAGCAGAATTAAAACAGGGGGAAAAAGAAAAATCTGCAGTGAATTTTACGTCTTGCAAACTTCCATCAAACAAAAATGTTCATTGCTAAAGAACTAGCTTTATGCACATGGTCATATGAGATGCTGTGGAACCTGCTGTCTAGATGTTCCAGTTAATGAATGGAAAAGTGGAGATTATCTTATTTTCACCTGATAATCAGTGGCCCAGATGTTAGTAGATTCAACATTACCACAGGATCCTCTGTAACTGCACTACTTTTGGTTTGCAGAGAGAATATGTTCAAAATACTCAACAACTCACACCTGACACACAAACATATAGCACATATAGCCTACATATACTGCCTCACACAAACACACATGCATCTACGGTTTCCACAAGCATCTCACTCCTTTCCTCCTGTTGCCACAGCAACGCAGCATCCGTCTCTGTGTCTCAGTGACAGCACATGCTCCCATTAAAAAACCATCCGCGAACAGCAGAGAGCGAGAGCGCACTCTCACATACCGTCATCTAGCTACTGTACGGCACGCATGCAAATCAAAACACTCTTATGATGCGGGTTTATCTCACACATCGTCAAGGTGAACGCTCTGTGGTTTCAGCAGAGAGATGACAGCTAGTAGTTGTAATGTTTAAAACAAGACAATAATGATAATGGCTCCAAAAGACTCTAAAATGCAAAATACAAAACAAGAAACACCACACACAAAACTGAAACAATTCCATCAAAATAAAAATAGATTATTTGCTTTATAAGGTAATTAACACATGGACCAGAAGCCTGTTTTCTCTGCATTATGTAATTTCTGTCTAAAGAAGTAATTTCTGTCTAAAGAAGCCTAAAGAACAAACTGATCTCTCTCTCTCTCTCTCTCTCACACACACACACACACACACACACACACACACACACACACACACACACACACACACACGCGCACACACACAAAACCCTTACATCTACTAACTCTTACTATCTGTGCAATACCTCCCAAAAGCTACGCAATAAGATCAGACACATACACAGACGAGCTGAGTATTAACCCTGTGTTCATACAGGTAGATACCATTAAAAACTAAATGTGTTCATACCTCACAGTTCCGTCCCGTGAAGCCCTGGCTGCATGTACAGGTGTACTCCCAGGTGTCCTCTGGCCTGCCAGCGGAAGGGAGAGCCAGGCAGAAGCCCCCGTTGAGGCAGGGTCTGCCTTCGCAGGGGTCTGGGCGAGGTGTGGCCTGGGTCGGGGTGGGCTCAGCCGGGGCCGGGGTGTCCGGGGCCAGCTGGAACGGGGAAGGGACAGCCCCGATGCTGCTGCTGCTGCAGCTGCTCAGGAGCAGGAGGAGGAGGAGGAGAAGCAGAGGGGATGTGAAGCACCGTACAGTCTGTGTGGGACGGCAGCAGGGAACCGCCGGCACACTGCACATACTCGTCCTCATCCTGATCCTCTTAAGTCTGCTTTCTTCCCTTTCTTTTTTTGTTGTGTGTATCTTTCTCCTTTCCTCAGAGCTGGTGCTCGTGCTGACTGGGCTCAGCAGTAACTGAGAGGTGTGTGAGCAACTGTGTGTGTGTGTGTGTGTGTGTGAGAGAGAGAGAGAGAGAAAGGAGGAGGAGGAGGCTCTTGGGATGTTGAGCCTCAGCTGTGCGGAGGGAGAATGACTGGCTGATGGTGAGGAGGTTGAGGGAGAGAGAAGGGGAGAAGGGGAGGGCTCTCTGCTCTTTTTTGTCTCTGAGTCACAGTGACGACGATAGCTGACGACACTCGCACACACACACAGACACTCCAACCCTCCAACACCACCTCCACCTTCATACACGCACGTCCTCTTTCTGTTTCCTGGCTTCTCTTACACACACACACACACACTGTGCAGTGCAGCGGAGGAGCTCTGCAACCTCCTCATTTAGAGTCTCATCATCTAAAACCTCTCCTTGGAGCCAGACTTCCAAGAAGAGCGAAAGGGAGGAGGCTGTGCTTGGGGGAAGACAGAGGAGAAAGAGTGGGAGGAAGAAGTGGTGGTGGTGGTGGTGCTGGTGCTGGTGGAGAAAATCCTCATCAGCTTTGCCATGAGATTAGCTGTGTTCCAGTGATAACAGGCAGTTTTACCACAAGGGAGATGTTCAGTCCGAAAAACAGCAGAATCATGCTGATGGAGTCTGAATGATGAAGGTTGGTTTAAGCAGCAGTGAAGGTCAGTCAAGTACTCAGAGCCTTCACTCAACTGAAAGTAACAATACAACAGTGTAAAATACTCCAATACTCCATTTCAAGTAAAAGTCCTGCATTTAAAATTCCACTAATTAATTTTCAGAAATATATTTTATAAGCTCATCAAATGGTTTAATGTCAGATTTAAAAGGTACAGTATTTTTATTTTCAGACTACCTCAGAAAAATCTGAATAAATTTGATTTGAATAAATTAACTTTTTGAATGAACTGCTGAGAGTTCACATAAAGGTTCTGTAAAAAAGATCATCACTGCCACTAGATGTAGCACTAGACCACAAGCATCTCAGACCAAAACAAATGCTTGGTGACCGGCCTCCCTTTGGCCAGAACTCCCCATTCACGTCCTCAGTTAGCAAGGTGCTACAAAGACAGTGAAAGCAGCCACTAAACACATAACAAAAAGCACAACTAAGTAAAGTTACACTATGTACACAAAGGCCAACAATAAACAATCCAAGTAAACAAATAGCCCAAGCTAGCATTGCTGTGATATGCTACAGCAATGCTCGCAGTAAGCCAGCTAGCTATAGCAACATAAATTCATAATAATGTTAACAGCAAATTAGCTAATGTCACAACCGCTTCTGTAGCCTTCATTAATGAAAAACAGACATGTAACATTATGTAGCCATGAAGTTACTTACATGTCCACAAGAAGAAAAGCCAGTTCAGGGTCGAGTTGGAGCTCTTTAGCAGCTTGTAGGGTTCTCCTCTTGGTAAAGCCTGGCTCCATGGTCAGATTGGAAAAGAAATTCAGTCTTGGACTTATCCAGTGGGATGGGGCACACTCATGACACTGACAGAGCTGGTAAAAACTTTTTGGATGTTCTGGGGTCCACCAAATGACTGTGATGTAAACCAGTATTCCCCATGGTCAGCCAATCTGCCTGTGCTCTGGTCTTATCTCAATCTTTGTAAGAGGCCTTTTTAGCTCAAAAAATAGTTTCTTCAGTCATGGAGGAAATTCTGGGAGGTTGCTTTCACCTGAACCCTGAGTACTGCACTGTGCTATCTCACCTGTGGGCGGTGCCTGGGTGTTCATAGACATGGGGAGGACCAACAGTTTAACAGGAGAGACTCGTGTACATACGCTAACATGCAGATGCTACCAGTCACCAAAAATAATGAATAGAGAAACTCAAATTACAACACACACAGAGGGGGTGTGAGTTCATTCTCTGCTCAGGACGCCATTACTCCACTATACATTGAAAATAGCTGCTGTATTGTTCAAAATCTTGTTTATAGAACCAGTTAATGAGTTGGTTTTTCATTTTCTAAACTCACAGGATGATTTTGACCCACTGATTCAACCAAAGTTTATTTAACTCACATTTTTAAGGCAGCACAGGAACTTGTGTTTTTAAGTTGAACCATTTTTAAATGCTCTACAGTGGATATATGATGCAGTCCCAAAGGTCAGAGATCATCATTCATCATGTGATTATCTTTTTACAGTTGTGAGTGATCCGAGTAAATAACTTGAGGTGAAAATTGAAATTAGAATTCAAGTTTTTATTTCCATGGTCAAGTCTCATTAATCACAAAAGCAAGAGTTAGCTCTCTTTTTATGAGCATGAACCCACGGATAACAGAAATGTTTTGTTTATTGGAAAAGAGGAAAACAAGCACTCGTTTTCAGCTTTTACAGGGCCACACACAACTACATTGTTTTATAGTAGTTTCTGACATACTGCAGTTGGTGTTCAAAAGCATTTTTTGGGGGGTGGATTTTGTTTTTGTACACAAAGTCCCTGATCTTAAGTAATGCTTCTTTGTTAAAATCCTGCAGTGGGTGGTCACAGAGGGTTTTTCATTTGACTAAATAACCGATTACAGATCAGTAGTTTGTCAAGGACACTGAACATTAAAGGGGCAGTCCACCAAATTAACATGTCAAAGCCAATATACTAGTCACGGAGAGTACGACACAGCCTGAGATGAGGGCATTTACCAGACAGATACTTTTGAGCTGCATTATGGGAAGTATACCATCCAGCATTTTTGGAGCCCATTTTTTTTTAAAACCATACTAGGGACTAAAAGTCAGGCCATTTGTCTCTCGCATGTCCAATAGGAACTTGCTGGAATGAGCCTTTAATTTGTATGAATGTGTGTGATTTACTAATCACATATCCTAACTTTTTCAGGCTGAGAATTAAAAAAAAAAAAGAACCCTGTCAAACTGCACTACTTAAGAAATATACTACATTAACTTCTTGACCTTGTCTCCCTCATCTCTCTATTACAGTCTTAAAGGCTGGTGTGTGAGATTCACAACCTCAGTTTTCTAGATTAAGTAGTTGGATGCCTCAGTGGGAGGGGTGCTGTTGTAGCATGCTCAGTATGATCAATATAAAAACCCTGTGGTTGATAATGAGATGTTGGCTTTACACTCTGGCCTCAACTTTTCCATTTTCATAATGAATTTTCCCACAGTGCAGTAAATCTGTCACCTTACACCACTCAATGAACACAGGTACTGCAGCAGACTGAAAACTCATGATGCCTGGAGTTTTTTTCTGCTTAAAGTAAAAAAAGAGAAAAAAAAGTCCCATGGAGGACCCGAGTGTGTCAAGATTTGTTCTGAAAAAGATCTCTAACTGATTAGTTATAATCTTTAAGAAGACCCACTGAAAACTGTTCTACTGCATGCATCTCAAAGGGCCAACCTGCTGTAAAAGTAATGTGGTAAAGCGATGGAGGGATGGATAAATAAAACTAACAATGAACAAAGATGAGTCAAACAGTTACTTTATTTATGTTCAGGTAAAAACATGAACCTGATGCAGTAAATTATTGCAGATCTTAGAAACCAGCACATGAACGATTGGGCCAGGAGAGCATACAGTGGCGCCCTCCCCTGGCCACAGACTGCAGGTGCACACCACGGTTTGTTCCAAGCCAGCAGTGCAAAGAAAAAAATTATAATAATCAACTACAGCAAGAAATAAAGACAATATAGAAAAAATAAAAAAAAAAGGTAAAGCAGATATTCCCACCTCAAACAGGGTGTGAAACTGCATATAAACTTTATTCCATAAATGAACTTGAAATGCTATCTGGCCATGAAACGATAAAATGAGACCAGCCAAATTTTGTGCCCAGCTACATTATGTGTTGAGGGTTGCTCAGAGCTTGGTCTACCAACCCTACACATCAGGTAGGGCCCAACAGAAAGACACTAAACTCTATCAAAATAGGAGCAAAACAAATTTACCTGATCAACACACTGGTTACAACTCTTCATTTGAGCTGAAGCTCTCTATAATAAGGAGGCCAGAACACAATCTCAACTTGGGTAGGGGAAAGAAAAAAAGATAATATGCGCTCATCACTACCCGCATTCAACCAACTGCAACTCTCGTTTCCACAACTTGAAGCAAAGACACACAGGGGGGGAAAGCCGAACCAAAACGCAACACACAAACTGGGGCCAATATAATACAGAACAAAATGCGAATGGACGAACTGAGGGGAAGAGACATGAGAACAAAGAGCTATTCTATCAAATGTGTAGAATGAGCAAAGTCTGCAAATTTGTCTGTACAAATGATCTTTGGAGCTAAAGTAAACCTAGCTTGCTCAATGGACACCCCCCGCCCACCCCCACCCCCCTTCATCCCCGACACCCAGTGACATTGTCCACCACTCTGGAGAGGAGACATCCCTTTTTTTAAATATCACATAGCAATGCAATTTAAAATGTCACCCAGATGTTTTCATCTTTTTTAACATTACTCAACTACTGATATAAGTTTTACTCTCTTTTTTTAATATTTTAAGTTCTGTGAGTCATGGAACACCTTTCCATTTTTTTATTTTTTATATTTTTTTTTTGAGAGACAGGGGCAGCAAATATATATTTAAAGTCTTAATTTTTCTGCAAGCTGCTTTCTCTAACAAGAAGGCTGTACACGTAGCCTTAATGTATGTGATTACAAAAAAACTAAGAAGGAAGTCATGATTTCATCAATCGCTGTAGAAGGCATTTGAATGTGAGATGTGGAGAGATCAGGAAAGGTGGAAAGACTGCTGGCCCTCGCGAGCTGCAATCAACAGTTTCTCTCGCATGATCTCTATGCTGGAGTAGTCAGGCAGCTTCAGGTAGTTGACGCAGGTCATGACTGAGGGGAGGAAGTCATCCGGGTTCTCTGTCGACTCGAACGTCTTCCTCACAATCGTCAGAGGGGGATTCAGGCTCCGGAAACCTGAGAGAAAGAGAAACACCAGGTCAGTGCAACATGCCATCACAATATTTTTGTAAGCTCTAAAAGAAATCTAATATTGGCCAGTGCTTTGTTTTTTAATTCAGTGATTCCTTTAAATAAGAATATAAGTGTGTATCAGGACTCACCTCCGACAGGCAGTCTGGGGCTTCCTGTGACGAACTGCAGGAAGAGTCTCTGCTGCTCGGCATCGAAGCTGCTCAACACCTCAAACAGGAACCGAACTGCACGGCTGCAGAACAATGAGATGAAATATGCATCAGCAATGGGTCTTGAGACTTTTGGTTTACCTATACCTATAATGTGTCATGAAGCAAGTAAGACAGAAGCTAGAACCCATATTTTATGGTGCTCCACACTGCACTGAATAAATGATCAGGTATAGGTTTCCAGTTTTTGATGGTGGTAAACTTGTACAACCAACCACTGTTGGCTCAGGAGCTAACAAAATGGTCAGTGTTGGTCATAACTGCAAATTGGATATGGTGTTGCTGATGTGGGTCTGCTATGGCTGCCTCAGATGGTATACTGTATGAGATTCAAAATAAATTAGACACAAATTGAGACTCATTATATTTTAGTGTTATTGGTTTGACGGTCTCACCTGTCATGTGTGTAGCCGTGGTCCGGTCGACAGCACTCCATCAGCGTCTTGACGTCCCACGTCTCTGATTTACTGCCACACAGCAACTGGTCAAGCTACGGCAGGAGAGGAGAGACAATGAGCAATTAAAGAACATGGGTTGCGTTTTTGTTTTACCAGTATAAATGATTGATGAAGAAGGAGAAAAAACAATACAAAAATTCTTACCTCCTCTGGATAGAAATACTGCAGGTGATGCAAAGGGAAGACTGACTCAAACCCTTCCCTAAATGACTCAAATTGCCTGGACACTCCTTCATTTAAAGTCCAGTACACCACCAACTACAGGAAGAGAAATGGCAAAGTGGTACAAAAGATTAACGTTAAGAGGAACAATAGCAAGTGGCAAAAAGTTTGAACCAGAAAGAGATAGAGTCACATACCCTGAGGTACTCCTCCAGGTTGTAGATTGTGACTGGGACGTCTTTGCCGCCCTTTTTCAGCTCAATGTTTGGGAATCCTGGGAGGGTGAAATCCAAACCCAGTTCCTCCACTGAGCAGCCGTTCATGTTCAGGCTCTCCAGTGCCTGCTGCAGGGTCTCCCTTGTCTGACACGCACAAACATAGAAAAATACAGGTGCTAAGAGACAGGTGGAGAAACAGTGATGCAGACTTGCCTTGCATGTGAACATATTGCTGGAACGCTACAGGTATTTTTTATTTTTTGAGCTGCTGCTAAAAACATGTGGTAGCTGTTATCAGCTTTGATAATAAATGTCAATTTTGTCAATGGAGACTGATAACTTTACAAGGCAGATGCTTTCATGCAACCGACCAAAATGTGTTAGAAGAAAGGTCCTCACTTTTGATCTTTCGGAGCAGAGTCCAGATGGTTCTGCTTTTACCTGTGATCGGTCCTGCTCCAGCCTCTTCTTCTGGCGGATAATATCCTCCAGGTGCTGGATGGACTTGGCCACACTGGGGTCAATGTTCACCAGGTCATGGGAGCTTATAGACATCTCGTGCCGCAGCATCCACTTGTAAAACGGCAGCCCCAGGGGCAGGTCCAGCTGGGAAAAAGAGCAGGAGAAAAAGTGTTTCATTAAGTCAGGTAACAACACAAACACATTTTACAGATAAAACATGTACAGGAACAAGTGATCACTTCAATTCTACAACAGTATTGTCTGGACATAGAGCGAACTACATAAGGTGCAAAAATGGACACATCTCATCCACAATGAAAGAAACCAAAGACTTGAAACTACTGCATGTCTAAATAAGTTTCATTTAGAGTTGGCAGAAGGCCATTCCTGAATGCTTATGCTCAGTTAAAAATATGAGCCTATTAGCTAAGACAGAAGTCATTACCAGTCTGAAATCCATAATGGCTTTGGCCATTAGCTTTCCTAAGAAACGGAACTTCATTTTAATTTTGGCTATGTGTGCTGGTTTGGTTGTCCTGCCAAAGGGAACAGCAAACAGTCCTCTGGAGCTGAACATGTACTTAGTTCCCTCTTGGCTTCCTGTTGGGCAGAGAAAAAAAGGTATGGTCAGAGTCAAGTCAGGTAAAAATACTACAGTGTACTGGGTACCATCACATTTATATATAAAAATACAAGCTTTTACATTTGCATTCAGTGCAGATGTTTTACAAGTGAAAATAAGTAAAAGCAAGCTTGACATGCTGTTCATCATTTCTTATGTGTGTCTTAGGTTGAATGCATAAGATGATACCTTTAGGATTGGCCAGAGTGACCTCTTCGCCCCTCCACAGGCCAAGGTCGGCCCGCTGGAGCTCTTGAGATACCAGAGCATAGAACTCCAGAGTTGGGCCAAGGCCGGTGCCAACCTGAAAGAAGATAAAAATTAGATTCCAAAAATGCTTCCATCAAAGTGCATGTCTTGGAACAATTCAGGTTATAAAAAACTAAAGTACCTCATTCTCATACTGAATCTCCAACATTGCCCTGGAGCTGCCAAGGTCCTGCATCACAGACTCAGCTTGTTTGAGAAGCTCATCTCGGTTTATCGTCCTCTGAAAATGCAGGTCAAGAGAGGAAAGAGGGTTAAATTCAGGTCTCCTTAAAAACAATTATACAAATAGGTATCGAAATTTCACAAAGTAAATTAAACAATTTAATTATTGGAAACACACAAATTATTAAAGAATACATTTCATTAAATGTTACAAGTGCAGCACTTCTATGTGGCAACACACAGCACCTTTTTCCTGTCAAGACGTGGTGCAACTCTGCTGTCCTGAGAATCTGATTGGTTGATCTCAGGGTTTGTGTCCAGTAGGCGTTGCATGGCTCTGTCGCGATCAAAGGCAGTTACATAGAATAACATCTGCCGGGTGTCAAAGGGAAAGAAGAAAGGACTACGGAGAGAGAGAGAGACAGACAGAGAGAGAAATAATTAACTACTAACTAACATTAACCAAATATATCAACATCTGTTTTGTAGTAAAACTGTATAATACAGGTGAAAGAACAGTTTCTTATTCCTCGCAGGTCAACAGTATGAAACACTTACCAGGTCTTTCCAAGCTCGATGAGCCAAGTAGGGATGTTCCCCGTCATGATGACCAGCGGGTCTTGTAGCTGACGGTTGGCTTTGGCTGTCAGCTTACTGTTAATGAATTCACTGGTAGGGATGATTTCCTTACACACAGCATTCTGCAAAACAACCAGAAATATTCATTTTATTTTATGTCATGAAACTATAACTGATACTAATTGCATGTAGGCCTGGGACAATATATTAATAGAAAGCCATAAATTGGGACAAGATTCTTAATTTAATATCAAAACAATGTTAAAATAAGTCTGTTTATGTGTATATTTTGAGAACTATACGTCATTTTTTACAGCTTAAGGGGCATTATTTTAATTATTCATTCACCCAACACTTAGGAGTCTGGTACAATTTAAGTCACTGCTTTACATTTGTAATTCTTTGAGAAGGAGACTTACATCATATAAGTAGAACCAGTATCTACTGATGGAGTGCAGGACCCTCAGCAGCAGGTTGACCTCTAAAGAGGGGTCATCAAAGGTTATGGTCTCTGGTGGCTCCGAAGTGAGGTATGTCTCTAAGGGATTGATGACGCTGGGACACACACCATCTGGAAGTGATTGGAATTAACAATAGTAGTTAAAAGGTTCTGTAAATTTTAAACCATTATATAGCATGAAATTACGATTTTCTATATAAAGATGTAGTGTACTGATGGTGTCCTGAGTAAAGAACGAAGTCCCATCCCCTCTGCATGTGTTGTAATCTGAGCTTCTCCGTTCTTTGTTTTGGTATCTGGGATGGCGGCACGCGCATGTGCCCACGCGTGAGATGGCACAGTGCAGTACGCAGCCTTCAGGTCAAAATGATCTTCAAGAATTTCTTCCATTGAAGAAAAGGCCTCCAGTCAGCCAGTGGACCGTTAAAAAGTCCATTTAACTTTTTTAAGTTTTTACCGGCTCTGTCAATGTCATTCCTGTGGCCCAGCCCAGGTGTATAAGTCCAAGGTTGAATCACTTTCCTGGTCTCCCGATCTGTGGAGCCAATTCTGGTCTGCCTTTACCAAGAAGGACAACCCTATGAGCTGCTAAAAGGCTCCAGTATGACTCCGAAGTGGCTTTTCTCTGCTTGATGTGCAAGTAACTTGATGACTACATAATGCTACATGTCTGTTTACATTAGTGACCAGCTAAAGAAGCATGATAACATTAACTAACTTGCTGTTACTAATATTTTGAATGTATTTGGCAAATGTCGCTAGCTGGCTTACTGTCAGCATTACTATGGAGCATATCGTGGCAGTGCTAGCTTGGGCTACTGGTTGTGGCTTTTTTTTTTTTGGCTCTGGTGTACTCAGAGTAACTTTATTCAACTTCTTGTTGTCTGCTGAGTGGCTGCTTTCACTGAGCTTCGTAACACCTTTCTGACTCAGAACGAGAAGGAAGACGTTGTGGCCAAAGGGAAGCCGGAGGTGTGGCTGAACAAAGCATTTGTTTTTGGACCGAGATGCTCGTGGTCTAGTGCGACATCTAGTGGCAGTGACGATCGTTTACAGAACCTTTAAGTAAGAATTTCCAAGTAAAAATAACTTGAGCCCCTGCCGTGACAATGTAAAAGCTGACTTAAACAGTACAACGGTTCATATATGACCAAGTAATGAAAGAAATAGATGCAGCATGTTTTTCCTAAATCTGCACTGGATCAGCCGCTATAATTTTCCAGCGTTAGACAACAATACTGAAACTAGCATGAGAAGTTCTTCACTATGGGATATATTGAATTCTCACCATGCCACAGCTCATCCTGCTTCTTGGCGTTGCGAGGTGAGGTTTTGGTGGGAGCAGTCTGGGCTCGACCCCTCTTTCCACCCACAGCATCTTTGCTACCATCCTCATCCTCTCTCACAGGCTTATACCTGCCAGGAAACAAGAAAGGGCATTTTGTCTCTGGATGCTCTTATTGGCATGTACACTACAGTGTAACAAGTCAGTGTGAAACAAAGTATGGACAATATTTTTGTATTCAATATGTAGACATGTGTTTTGGACACTGATCATTTCAGCTCTTTACCTTTGTGACAGGACTTTGGGTATCTGAACATTTTAAGGAGAAACTGCACTAAAGCCAATAACCTTTTGCAATTCCAACTAGTGGTAAGTACACGAGCTCATCATACTGTGTAATACAGCACTTCACAGTGCACTGTAGAGTATATCTCAATTAGTTATTATTAACACCACTAGGGTAAATGAGATAACATTTTCATTCAACTGACCATTCAAAGACTGGCCAATGAGATTCAAATGTTTCAAATGTTAAATTTTGTCAAAAAAGCATTTTTACCATATTGTGTGCGTTTTGGTCCAGATGCCAGCTCGCCCAAGTGGGTTTGCTTCATCGTCCGTTGACTCCCTTTCTTCTTCTGCTTGAAGACTGTACTGCCGTACAGCCTGGTACACCGTCATGTTGTATGGTAGCAGGTGGTCACCAATGTAGAACTGTAGTCTGTGACGCACGCTGCCAGAATTCAGGAACTGTGCCGCCTGGGTATTAAATTATATAGTGTATTAATAATATTAAACGTATAGTTCAATACACATATTCACAGAGGATTGTCTGCTTACAAATAAAAAGATAAGCCTTATCTGGCATAAATGGCCTCACATACCAGTGACTCATCTATTTCATCATCTGAACCATCATCATCACTGTCTTCGTCCTCTTCTCTGATTCGGCCGTACCCTATACAGACAAGATTTTAAGTTAGCAACCAAACTGTAACCCCAGTGTCCTTCTGGTCTAAGTTTTCCCTGTTTGAGGGGGGGCCCCCAGTAATCCCATCTGCATTAAAAGAGACTTGGCAGTCTATAAATTCTCCAAAACTATGCATGCAGTCCTTCACCTCTGACAACGAGATATCTCTCAATGGCTTGCACCAAGGCCAGGGGGTCTATCTTCACAGGGCCACCTTTCCACTGTTTAACATTAGTGCAATCTGGGTGTCTCTGCAGCTGACACTTGAGCTGATGTGTGTTGAAGAACTTCAGTGCCTGAGAGCCCCTGGAGAGAAAAATTCATCAAATTATACAAATGTATAACAAACAGTATAACTCATAGTGATTAGATATACACTTATGTAAAGCCACAGACCTGCTGCCATTTCCATTGCCACTGGGGAAGTCGTGCACTTTGACAGGGAACTGCTCCATTTGGCTCAGACAGCTGTTCATCTTGTGCACCAGTGCCAGGTAGGGCCCATTCTCCGTTGGGTCTAGACGACCTACAGGCTCCATTCCTGGAACCTACAGGAGGTCAGATTAGAAAGAGGTTAAATTCAACAGGGACAGCAAGACACAGTAAACATAGAGTAGGTCACCAATCCTCCAATGTGTGTGCACAGCAAAACACCCTCCAAGACTGAGCAAAATACAAAATGTGAGAAAGAAAACTGGTCACTGTGTACCATATACCTAACTTTAACAGTTAGGCTGTCTAAATATTTTAAGAAAAATATATATTGTTGTAGTCTCTCACCGGACAGCCAGCAAACACATGGAGGAACCTTTTGAGCCGCACGTCACGACTCAGCAAGTCCCTGTCCGTGTTGGAGGTCAGGTAGACCAAAAGCTGCTTCACCAGCCCACTGTGCTGGATCTCAAAAGACGACACATCAGATTCTGATACAATACTGGAGATCTCCAGCAGGCACTCCATACCACCATCCACCTGGGAAACAGGAACACAGAAGAAAAATGTCTCAGTACTGGAATGTATTTTATACAGAGAATCTTTGCTAAATGAATATCCTTTCAATATCAATATCTTTTCTTTCTTTGCCCAGCTTGCATTAACAGGACCTACTAAAGGTTTGTTACATACTAGTTTTGTCAATAGAGAGGTCAGCAATCCATGGCCTTAAATTTGTTGACATTTTGTTATTTTATGCTTGCTGTTCAATAAATGGATTAATGTATATTTTACCTGCAGGTTGAGCTGCTCAGTGGCTGTGCAAAGTCTCTGGAGTACATTCAGTGCTGGGTTGCTGCCATCCACATTTTCAGAGTTGAAGTAGCGTTCAACAAACTTACTCGCCTGTTCTTTGATCCAGGCCTTTATTTTGTCTCTGCAAAACAATACATAATGATTACCTACAGTGATCCACACATTACTCCCACAAACAGTGTCTGATCATTCTGCATTAATATTATACAGACAATCAAGTGCAAGAAAGAGTGTGATTAGGATAATAAAGTGGAAAAACATTAACTTTCTCCAATAATTCATCATCCCACCTGTTATTTGAAATTGAGTCCTTGGGAGGTGCCCTTGCTAGGCCACTGACCCCTGCTGTGCGTGAGGGCTCTGAGTTGGCATTGTTGGTCTGGGCACCCAGCTTGCCCCAGGTCTTGGGATTGAGACTCGCCAAGAAGGATGATTTGGGTGACTGAGTACTTGTAGGGCTCTTGGCTGTAAAGAGCCCAAATGTAGATTAGGAAAGTAATCTATGAGAATTTGTAAGAATCTAACCATGACCACAAAATGCCATTTCAACACTTTAACTTACCCTGATTGTCTACTTTATCATCATCTCTTGGAGGGGAGTATTTGGGCCTTCTAGGCCCTCTTTTAGGTAGTCGTTTCCTCTTTAGGACATCACTCAAGCGCCTTGATGGAGGAGAAAATAATTAATATAATGCCCTTGGGGTAAAGAAAATATCTCTTTGCCCATTCATTACAATAACAACTGACAAACATAAATATTAAAATAAATTGATAAAGAGTAGCATACACGATTTGCTGAATAAACACACCAATACTGTCTAATATGCTTAGATTTAAATCATCTGGGGATACAATCTTTTCCACAATCCCATGCCCCATCTGTAGACTGTGTGTTTAATCACTGATATCCCCTTTATACATTTGGATTTGGTTTACATTCAGTTTGGGACGGTTAAAATAGTTTTTCGGGATAGTTTTGGGATGGTGGAGAAAAAAAGTTAGTGTGGAGCTCTGCTTGTATACCTGAATCTGTCCCTGCAGCATCTCTGAGCTCCATTCCAGTTGTTATTCCCTGTAATTATGTTCCTTCTCAGATTCATTGCCCACCTGAGTCTACTCAATTCTTAATTACATATACCTTTAAGACCAGAAAGGTTTTTGGGCTGATTTATTTAAAAATTATAAGCCAGAAGCCAGCATCAGAAACTTGAATATTTTAGTTCCTCAAGCAGATCCAGATATTTTGGCTCTCAGAAACATGGCTCAAGAAAGACAGTGATTCTGAGGTGGCCATAAATAATTAGGAGTTCAACAGAAATGGAAGGGACGGTGTTGCCACTTATGTCAAATTCTTTTTATGCTTATATTCTACATGCTGTCACCGTGCCCAAATATTTTGAATTTACTGCCATAAAGATAAATTATGGGTCTCTCTAGTTTTAGTTAGTTTAGTTGTCATTGGGATTTATAGACCACCTTCTGCTGATGTTTGCTCTATTGATTATTTGGCAGAGTTATTCTCTTGGTGTACTAACACAGAAATGATAGATCTGGGAGATTTTAACACTGATTGGTTGTATGCTAATGCTTCTGATTATTTAAAGGAGATCTCCTCCAGCCTCGATTTATCTCAACTGATTGACGAACCCACTATGTCTTATCTAAAGATCCCTTTAAAGATCCACTTTAATTGATTTAATTGTTTCTAATGGGATGACAAATCACTGCAAGTGGTGCTTTCCATTTAGGAACAAAGCTGAAGAACTTAATCAAAAATCATAGTTAAGAGAAATGTAAGAAATTTGAATGAGCAAGCTTTTCTAAACAATCTCTGACAAAAACATTCCTTTCTGTTGTTAACAAGGACCCACCCTTTAAAAAGATCAGGGTGATAATAGAAAATAGATCCAATCTGTGGTCATCCCCTTAACTACCCTCATTATTTTTGTCTAAAAACAAAGCTTGGACCCTCACTAGACACACTGAAGAGGAATCCCACTGTGCCTCAATTTGAAAATTTTGAAATAAATGTATGCCCTCTGTGAGAAAAACCTGTATATGAAATATTATTTTAACTTGCTCTCCAGCTCGTATTCAAACCCAGCAGAATTCTGGAGTGTGGTACAATGTACTAACAACAATCCTGCTGCCTCCCTACCTTCTCATATCAAATGTAATGATGGATTTTACACAATTGTGATGAGATCTGTTCTGTTCTCACATATCGCACATTTTTTGAGGGTGAGAACAGTGACTCCCTTTCTCCTGACATCAACCATCTCTCCGTTAACCATAATTTTGTGGCTTCTTCTAATCATGTCCCTCAGTTCACTCTTGATACTGTCTTTCTCAATGTAGTTATCAAAGTTCTGGACCTTTTTTCCTTCCTCTCTCTGCTCTAATCTAATTGCCGAGCAAATAACTTGTTTTTTGCCCCTCTTAAACCCTTGGATGCTGTTTATCATTTCGCCTTAAGATTTATCACTTACAGTACTAATCATTGAATCCTGTCTGGAAAAGCTTGGTGGATTTCTGTGCAATAGACATGATGGGCATTTCTATGTTTTTTTCTTTACAAAGCTCTTATTGGGAAGCTAGTTTCCGCACAGGCTCAAGTGCAATCTGCATTTGAGATTAATTCCAGTGAGACACTGAATTTGGGTCTGTGCTAGAATAGTATTTTTGAAACACTTCCGTAAACAGCCAAACCAAAGCCACATGTGGCTACAGACTCACCCCTGTGGGCTGAGGTCCAGTGAGTCGTCCATGCTGTGCTGGAAGCTGGGTGAGCCCAGGTCTGGAGTTGCATTATTAGTAGATGTGGTGGATGCAGTGCTGATGGTGGTTGTGCACAGACTAGCAGTACCACTAGGGCAAGCCTTAGGGGGACTAGTGACTAGAAAGCTCTCAGACTCTGCCAGGTTCTTCACCTGGTGCATTACACCTGGAATGGAAAGAGAGGCATTACAAACTGTCTAAGGTCTTACACACAATACACAGCAACTTCTTCCCAGTTTGACAGTTGTCACTTGCATCTGTCTAAGGACTGTAGATTAATGTGAAACGCAGGCAAGGAATAATGCCCTGGAAAGGAAATGCAAAGGAAAACACCGGCAGCAGTGCATTTTACTGCCAAGATAAAATATTAACAAACTGCATGAAACCATTTGCCTCATGGACTGTTAAGCTTTAGATGGTGGGAAAATATTTTTTGTCTATATGTCGAATGGGATCTCTAGTTGAACAAAACATATTTTTTCACTTTTTGGGTGGATCTCAACCCCTAAAGCTTCCACAGTTTCCATGTGGATAGATGCAGTTTTCAGCTATGAAATTTCCTGACAAAGATTGCCTAATACAAAACATAACAGGGTTATAACAACTGTACGACATGTTTGTCATGCAGTTTAGAAGTAGCTCAGGCCAACATTTTTAAATCACTGTAGGCCATCTACTGTGGTGAGCAGACAAGGTGGGACATGGGTTTTCCATGGGATAACACACTACCTTCTCTTCTGAAATAGACACTGAAGACATCAGGCAGCTTCTGCATGAGGATCTCAGCCATTTGCAGAGAACCTACTACAATCTTCAGGTCCTGACTGGACAGCATGGAGGCAATGTGACTGAAAAGATAAAACACACAAACACAAGTCAATTTACTTTCACTCAAAGAATACATTTGGTAATCATGATCTTAAAAGAAGCCCACAGCCCGGGCAGTGTTACCTGGACACAGCATGGTTCCTCAGCACATCCTTCAACAGCTCTGCATCAGCAAAGTAGATGATCCTGAGGATGGCTCTAAGGCACTTGTGTCTGACAGCAGGGCCAGCTGATGAGCTGTACACCTCATATAAGACCCCAAACAGGGTTTTGATAAAGCACTTTGCCAGTTCAGGATCCTCCTTCATCAACTGGGCTCGTGCATCTTCTCGACGAACCTCCTGGTGACTCCCTAGAGAGATAGTGAACAGGTTCCCCCTTTATACACAACTGGACAAGATTCAGCAACTGACTGGAGCATGCTGCTGACTGCTCTGTCTCACATAAAGCAGCTGTAATCTCTAGTAGAAAGAATCTGTGTGATGTAAATCCACATGCATGCAGATTGTAAAATAAAATGACGTAATTAAGCATTCTATCAATTACTTTCTTTTTTTTTTTTTGCCATAGTCATTGTTAGAACTGTAAATGTTGAAAATGTCCATCTTCCACAGTCTGATGTTCATGACTATTCCTCTACAACTGTGATGAACTGGTCAAGCCACCTTCATATAACAAATATCTGTAATTTTCCAAGACCTGCATTACCTGTATTGGGGTTGGCAAGAGGATTTGGTTTCCTCTGGATACCACGTGCTGTTCCTGTGTCTTCATTTATCTGCTGCATAGAGTTGAAGTCAATCGTGTACACACGGCCCAGAGTTGACAAGCTGATCTCATCCTCTCCGTTCTGGTGGGCTGTCTGTGGGACCAGATAATCAAAAAATACATCTAACGTCAGTATCGCGTATGAATCAGTCCCACGTAATTGAATGTGTAAATGCTTACACAATGTAATTTAATGCATTTGTCACAAATTTTGAGATCATATAGATACAGTTTGTATCTGATGCATTTATACCTCTATGATGCGGCTGTCAATGCGGTTGTAAGGATGCCACAGCCCCCGGTCATCCCTCCACTGCCAGATTGCACCCTCAGTCGTCTGGGCACTACCCTTTTTCAGCATTACATCAACAGCAAAGATGCCCTCTCTAGGTAAGCAGGGCATCAGCTCACTGTCAGAAGAACAGAGGTGTCAGAAAGCTACAACACTGAGTTTTACTGAGATGACTCAGACATGACATGTTGTTTTATTAACAGACTATTCTGTGGTATGACTTAGTAGGTGTCCCTACAGTAGTGGCTATCACATAAAAGTGACAACTTGTTCTGTGGATTAATTTGAAAAACAACCCTTGCATGTCACTGTGTCTTCAATGCAAAATGTTCAAAACAATGTTGGCTGCTGTTGGACACTATTATAACTGTGCTTTAAACATATATATTTGGTTAGATGCTAATGGAGCACTGCAATATATAGTAAGAGGAAATGTAAATTTAGGAAATTTATACTAATGACCACTGCCATGGATTTATTATTATAAACTGACTACTGTGGCAAAGCAATTGCATCTGCTGTTCAAGGTCTGAGAGAAGCAGCAGTAACATTGGTGGCACTGTTGTAGGCCCCACGTCAGTGTGAGTATATTTTATAGTTTCTGTAAATTGTGCAGAGGACAATACAAGAACATTTGACAGGCATTTTAAAGCATCAAACTTAGCCCATACAATATTGAACAGATGTTACCATATGAGGGAGGTCAGTTCATAGAGCTCCTGGGGGCTCCGGGGTACCAGTTCAATCTGTTCCTGGCAGCTGCCATTTGATGCACCACACAAGAGGAAACGCAGAGTTTCGGCTATGTCTGTTTAGAGAAGGTAACACAAAGACATTTCTGTTGTCAGTTGGCCTGTTGCATCTTCAGCACAGAACATTCCTACACTAAAGCTACAGTCTGTTTAAATTGAATGCAAAGTGGATTTTAGAGGCATTCAACGACATGCAAGTCAATGTGAACAGACGGGGGGGGGGGGTTGGTCTGTGCATGTTTGAGGGTTACTCACTTTGTTTCATAAGCTGGACTGCCAGGCAGGGGCAGTTAGAGCACATGAGGGAAAACATGCGCACAACCATGATGAACATCCCCGAGCTCAGCACAGGAGGGGTCACTACCAGCAGCTGCTGAATATTGGTCAACAGATCCCGTGACGCCACCTCCTGCAGCAGGTTCTGTTTGATTTAAATACAGACACATATGCACATTAGGTGGGTTGGATTGTTAATGGAAAGGATAATATAGAGACAGCAAACATGGTGTTAAGTCTTAAAAAACAGAGGTACAAACCTCTTCATGTTGAAAGTTGTCCACCAGTCTGGCGAAACAGAGACAAGTGCTTTCGACGGATTTTTTATCCTGAAAGAGTTTTAAATGAATATAGTCATTAGTGAATGTTTTCTATAGGGTTAGACTGAAATGAAATACTTAAATAAATACTAATTGGAGCATCAATAGATGGAGGTTATGATACGGAGGAAGATGATACACTGAAAAATCCAAGTGAGCTCAAAGTGATCATTTGTATGTGTGCCCGAAAAAGTATATTTTTATGCCTACAAAAATCAGACTGTGTGACTGACAGTCTGTTTCTGCATCAATAACCTGCTGCAGCCAGTGCTGCTATGCAAATGTGGCATTAGGTACTCCTCAGACAACCTCTACAAGCTCATCCAAATTAATAATAATGCAGACGAGCAACATTTACTGGATACCATTGTTGATTCTTGTTAACTCCTGACAAAATGAACTATGCACAATTAAATCTTGACTCATTTTTCAATGAATGACCAGCAAAATAAAAGATGTGCTGCAATGTCTTTAAAAAGCTAGAGTTCAACAGAAAATATAAAGGTGATTACTGACTAATAAGCACCTTGACTAGCATGCTCATGCAGCTGTCTAATAACACAACGATGTCAACAATCTATAATATATTATCAGCTACATTAATGCACAAATATATTTGAATTTGTAGAATACACTATGAAAACACCAAGTACAGATGGTTTACCAATCTGCATTTAAATGGACAACACTGCTAGACACCCTCACCAAGCAGGAATTCTTTAGTTTGCCACATTGTTTCTCTTACTTGTGCTAAATGCATTTTAGATGCTGGCTGCTTGAAAAATGGAAAGAAGTATGATTGATTGTGAAATATGTGCTTTGAGCAAGCTAGTATGATTAGTATACTTTTTTTTCCTTATCAAGCCCATCAAACACAGGTCTTTCTCATCATTGATGGCATTTTAAGAAAATTAACCCATGTGATTACTATCAATTTAACCTCTCAATTGTGAAAATTCTTCCAAGAGGAACACCCCCAAGTACTACCTAAGCCAAAACCCCACTGTGATGGTGTTGTATTTTGTAGTTCGCTGTTCTCTGACATGGGGAGAAAAGTACCTGGTGTGTGAGTCTCTGAGTCAACAGTGGCAGAGAATCAGCAACAAAGTGGAACTCATCTGGAGTGATGCTCTGGCAGCAGTTGGCTGCAATGGCCAAAGCATTCCTCTGAGCATTGATGCTAAAGAACTCCAGGTAGAGGAGGCAGTCGGCGAGCCCACCCTGTGAGGGATAAAATTATAACGTTATTGTGGTCTATAATCGTGGCTAAAAGAGTGGTCTATAATCAGGGCTAAAAGATTTAAGGTTATGATAAAAAGAGAGTTGAAACACTTACAGCCTGCAAAATGGCTTTACTGTGTCGCCTTGACAACATCTCCAAGGCAGTCAGGGCCTGCTCTGCTACGTCAATGAATTGGATCACCTGAAGCTGCATACAAGAAGGTGGAACAAGTTATTAGCATATCAAAAGGCCACCACTGCGAATTAACAAGCGATTAGAGACAGACAGAGAACGCAATGTCTTACCTTCTCCAGGAAGACAGGAATAGCATCGACCACCACAGCAGAGGATCGAGGCAGTGCCTCCATCATATATGTGAGTGCACGAGAGGCATGATTCATCTATGTACACAGATCGAAGACAAAAACAAACCCAGTAGCATTACAAAAATGAATCAAACTAAAGACTACATGTGCAACCATAGAAGTTCATCATACTCACAATATCAAAGTTATGCTCCATTTGTAACAGTGTAATCTGTGAAAGAAAGTTGAGTATAAATATGGAATCAGATCAGTGGTAAATCAAATATTACACATACAATGTTTGACAAAATAATTTTCATTTTCTAGGAATTGCAGATTGTCCTATTGCAAAAAGCAAAGCAACATGGAAGCTATTTTACTCAGCTAAATAAAGTCTAGATAAGGTACAGCTGCAATACATACAGGAGACAATGAAAAGGTGAATGGCAGAACGGAATAAGACTGACCAGAGCGGGCACCACACTCTTGACGGGGAATCCACCAAGTGTCTCCTCATTGCCCATCACCAGCAGCTGGCACATCTCAATAGCAGCTTGGAGCTGCTGAGACTCGTCGCCTGTGGCCTGCAGGCCCTGCAGCAGTTGCTGAGCCTTGGAGCCTGAAAATAGGGGGCAGAATTTCTCAACAGTTATCTAGAGCTTACCAAACATGAATAACACTGATGTAGGGGTAAGAAGATTGCACTCACTGGCTCCACTGCCTATGGTCCTGTGAAATAGCTGCGACATGCGGGGTCCCAGAGGCCCGAAAAGATGTGGGGGGAGACCTCTGGCCTCCAGTAGGGCTACAAGGACAAAAACAGCAAGGTTTAGAAATCAACTATACTAAAGGTGAAACAGAGTTGTGTCTGCGTGTTTGTGTGTGTGTGTGTGTGTGTGTGTGTGTGGGGGGGTGGTGGGTTTAACATACCTTGAAGCCTTCCCATTTCAGAGTCATCAGACTCACTCTCTCCAGACGTGGTCATGCCAACTGCTCCAGCAACTGAGCTTGAAGCTGGACAAACAAACAGTATGAAAATAAAACTCACAGTCAAACTTAAATAGTAAAGAAAGAGAACAGTCTTTCAAGTTGCTGGCTTTTGATGCTACTTAGAAAAAGCCTTAAACTGTAGGCTTGAAGAGGTTTAATTATCGAGCAAATTAATGGAAAATTCTTGATCATCCAAACGCTCCACTTCCCATAGCAAAAAAAGAATTTTTACTAGCAAAAAAGAATTGAAAAACTGATGATAGGTACCTGAAGCTCCTTGTGATGCCTCATCAGTGCGAGCAGCTGATGAGTTGGCCCCATCCTGGTTGTTGTCGGAGTCGGCCATTTTCTCCTGTCGGCGAGCGTCGGCTGCCCCGCGCTTGCCTAGGCCTGAACCCCGCCGACTATGGTATGAGCAAAAACAGATTGACAATGAGTGACAGTACAGTAATCACAAAACATAGCACATTCTGTGTTACCACTCTCAGTCAAATAAATACACAGCAGTGGTTCCCCTGGATATTTTTTCATGCTTTATATAATGATTATGCTCATGTAAACATCCAGATTTGTCCACGTTCTGATAGATACTGTGCAGTCCAAAATGCCAATTTATAGTCTTAGACATCTTCATGTGTGTGTTCAAGGTCACTGTTCATAGAGCCAATATATTCAGTGAAGTATTCTGCTTTATAGACAATAGTAATGATACCTAGGTCAACCCAAGGCTCTCCCCTTCAGTTTTTTAATGTGGTAAGTGAAGTAAACGTGAGTAATGGTCAAAACAATACCCTCCAGTTATTTCGTTTTGTGAAACAGCTTCATCAACTGAGACAGTACTGTCCTTTATCGTCCTCTGCATCAGGCTGATTTTCTTATTCTGTTTTGCCATCTTGCTTTGAAATCTAGCTATTATCCTGCAACGGTGCCTGGGTTTATGTGGAGTGGGACTTTACACAGAAAACAAAAGGTGAATTGCTGGCATTATATAAAAATAAATAAGGTCAGCACAGAGCTTTCACTGTGTCCTCAACTTCAATAAAGGATACAGTCACTGGGCCAAACAAAGCTTAAGTTAGCTTATTTCAATGCTCACTTGATTTGGAAAAGATCATCTTAAAGCAGCTTTGTTAAACATAAAAATTTCAAATAGCAGCAATTGAAAACATCTCTATTCAACAATCATAAATAAATATCAGATCACACCCAGTATCAATATAAAACCAACATTAAAAAGACTGGAAGAAATAACAAAAAAAAATGCAAACTAAAAATCAGGACACCACAAAGTAATATCAATCATTTGGGTAAATTTATCATTCTAATAGTTACAACAATACTTTGTTTTGTACAAGAGACAGATCACTTATTAAAAATGTATCTTACAAAATAAAATACCAACTCTATTAGTGCCTTATTAGTGCTATAAATTGTTGTTGTTTAAAGTCTTCAAAACATACACTCTGGTGCCACTTGGGTACAACTGGCTAAAACCAATGCAGTCTAAAACGGCAGCCCTGCAATTAATTCTACCATGATGAAGGTTATAGTTCTGGTAAAAACTATTGGCACCTGAATTTCAAGTACATGATTCAGAATATCCTCAGAAATAAATTCGGATGAACCAATTTTGAAAAAACAGTGACAATTATTGGCACCTATTGATCAATTGAAATTAGTTCCTCAAACAAAATAAAACTCACCTGTGCTTAATTTTCAGCGGTCACATGACCCAAATTAACCAATGAATGATGGATTTACTGCATAAAAGGGGGATGATTGTTTCCAGTTTCTTTTTCACAATGGCAAATGGCACAAAAGAGCTGTCTGAGAGCATCAGAAACGTTACAAGGCAAATTTCATGTACTTTTTTATGCAGCAATATTTATACTATAGCCTACACTGTCATCACTGTGATTTATACCTGGTGCTGGCACAGGAGCCCGTGGTCTTCTGGCGTGTGCTCCGCCGAAAGCTGGGGAGCTCTGCTGGAGGAGACTCGCTGCGCTTCTTGGTGGATTTCCTCAAACCTAAGGTGGGAAAAGCATAAACACTGGTATTTTTGATGGAAATACATTCTCAAAGCAAAATAAATCAAACTAGTTTGATATTTGTGTTGATTCACACGCCAGATATGAAACATTTGTCATCTAGCTATCAAAAGGCATTCACAACAAGTTTCACCTTGTATTAGGGTTGAATAATTAAACACAATACTATTCTTTTATGCATCACTTAACCATGGCACCACAATGGAAAACATATCAACATAGCATAATTATTGGTCATAGGGCTGTGAAAAATGTTGGCCAATCAAAGCACAGATTGATGCTGAGTGTTACTTTTCAATATTGTAAAGGCTCTGGTGTTGCCTGTTTGGAGCCCTGTACCACTGACTAGAAGGGTATTAATAGTAACCCAGCTATGGCGCTATGACAGGACAACCTTCATGCTGGATCCATGACTCATAATTCAGCAGTATAAAAATAAACATTTCAAAAATTAAGACCAAATTAATTGAAGAGATAAGAACTATTATTTCTTTTTTTGTACTTTATTTGACCATAGCTTTGTGTCCCACTTATAGCTGGCCAATTATAACTGGTCAAATAGTAATATATCTTCACACACATTTCTCCACAAGTTTCACAAAGATTCCAAATTAAGATTCAATTATCTACAGCCAATGCAATAATAAACCTTTCCCTATTGTTGAGGCTGCAGTAACATTTCTAATTCAACATGAATGCAAAATGACATTGTGCAATGGAAAGCCATACAGTATCACTGGAACACATGTTAACAGCATTGTATATGCTTACTCACCATTATAGCTGAAAGTAACAGAATCTGTGTGTAAAAAAGTTATTAAAGGCCGACAAATGAAGATATTCCAAGAGAGATGAAGTTTTTCCCCTCTTGACAGAAACAGCTTATGAGCCCTTCCCTGCCCTCAAACATACCCCTGGTCAGCTGGTGGGCCAACACGCCAAAGCCAACTTAGGAGGGGTCTCTCCATTTTGGCCCAGGGCCCATGGCACAGAGCCCACCTCAGTTTCTATCCTTTCACCTGCCTAGAACAGCCTGACCTCACACTGACCTGACAGCTTAAACTCACTTAACCACAGACACCAAATATCTACTGCAATATCTCTGTGTATCTGGCCTATTGTTCCTGCAATTTCTCCCCTCTACACACTATGGATACCAAACTTCAATACTTCTTTAGCACGGACCAAATGGTGGCTGTTGCATTGCTTATTGGCAATTGTCAGATACCAAAAGTTAGTTTTGCTTCCTCTGATCAGATATTGTCTTATTCAAAACAATGTTTAGTTGACTGTCTTCTGTACTTTATTTAGGTTTCTTTAGAATGCTTGTAAGACCAACATTTAATACAGTTGATGCATTTCATAAGTTTGACCTATTTTGTTAAATAGGTTAAATATTTTGTTAAATAGGTCAAACATGTTTTTACGGAGCAAAGTATGGTATGTTATCTGGCCAAATATTTTAGTATTGGTACAAGAGCCCAACCAATAAATCAGCCTGGCAGATATTTCCAAACAATTTTAGATTATGATAGATATATCAGTGTATATGACAGCCAATATGTAACAAGAAATTGCAGTCCACAACTGTCAATAATACATTAATATGGTAATTTAGAAACATTTGCCATTGCATGGTTTGTCTGCCAGAGAGCACTGACAAAATGTAAGTTCTCCTTATCACAAATGATTACGATATGTATTTATGTTGGAGAAAAAAAAAAAAAATCAGACTATATCATCATACGATTCACACTCAATTAATTAATAATTAGTACCAAATCTCTGCCCAAATTCATGGTTACAAAAAAAACTGATTGCCAACCTGACAACACAGCTACCAGCACAATCCCAAAAGACCAGAATCAAGTCACTATAATACACAACTAGTCAAAACAGCTAAATTTTTCCAGTTTTTACTGAAATTTTAATAGTGTAATGTCTGAGTGTTTTTGAAAATAAGACATACAACAAATAAATAATAAAGATTAAAAAAATGAATCATGTAATCTTAAATTCTAAATTTAATCAATCATTTAATAATTTTTGACTAATTCAGCAGGCAAATATACTTTTGCAGTTCTTTCTACTGGAAATTAAACACTGTTTTGAAGTTCCCACAAATGTGTTGCACTTGTAGGAACTGTTTGCATTAACTTTCAAGGCTTCATTTACTTCCATTGCTACAGGAAAGCTGTAAATTAGAAAATTCTTAATCCATGAAAAAGATCTGTTTTCTTTTAAATGTACATGATTTCAGTTTTTGGTGACCTTAACATTTTTTGTACCTTGAGCAGTTTACCACTTCCTTCATATCATGTAATGTTATTCACTGGACTTGAACTGCTGAAATTTCAATGGAAACTGGAAAATTAGGGTATTTCTCAAACTTTTGACTGATAGTGTAAATGCCACAATAAAGACCATTTTACTAGAAAAGTCCCTCTGAATTTGACTCTTTAAGTGTCTACCATACATGTGAAATCATACATTTTCTCCACACCGCTAACTGAGTGACCAGCAGTTTTTATGTATTTAGCTGCTCTCCAGTTTCAGGCTTCAGGTACTTAAGCCTGAAATCTGAGCCAGTTCACCAGCTCAGTGAAGTCCACACTCAGCACATGTCAACGAGACATGCTAGTCAAGAAACACATACGCACACTTTATTGTATGCACGTCAGAGTGTCACCATCTGCATTCATGCAAGATGTGTACATCATGAGTTACATAGATACCTGGATAAAGGCTTGGTGAAATGTTATCCCTATGTGTAAACAATGTATACTAATTTTTATTGAAGGTTATTCATTTATCTGTATGGTTACCGGTTTGGTGTATGTATGTTGTAATGTGTCTCAACTGGGTGACACTTAAACCAAATGTATTTGCTCCAAGCAAGTTAAGAGTGAGCTTTTGTAACTGATGCTGAGACACTACTCGGATCACAGGTCCTGTGATATTTAATCCCAGAGGTGTAACCTCCAACCAAGCACACAAGAATAATGTGCTGACCCTCAACAAGCCAACCATTAGCCTGTTTAAACCACTCTATCTTTTCATGCAATAACAAACCCATTAAAAGGAAACCCTCACATACTTCCCTTCACCATACTCAACCGCTCCCATGGCTAATAGAAGACTGAATGAATTTAAATATGTAACGGTATGAAAACAACATCAAATATTTCTGAAATGGTATTAAATAGCACTGAAATACTCTCTTGACAAAAAGCTGTTAAAAAGAGATGCTACAGCTAAGAGAGTAGATAAAATGAGTGTTTCTACAATGAATAGAAGGGTTCCACACACAGGCAATGTGACTCACTTGCTAGTTTAGCTTGTAATCCTGATGGCCCAGGTTTGGAAGTCTCAGTTTTGGAGGATCCGGGCAAGGACAGTTTGGGTTTTGGCAGGTTGACTTTGGGGTTAAAGCGTGCTGCCCACTCAAATTTTGAAGAGCTGGCAGATTTGGCCTGCTCCTTGTCACGGGTACTACGGCGTGGGGAAGGGCTTGAGGCCGAGCGAGAGCGACGTGCCTTGGTCTGATCTTTTCCCTGTTTGACTCGAGCGCCCTGCGTGGTGGCGCTGTTGGTGCCTGTGGTGGAGGAGGAGGAAGAGGTGGAGGCAGAGGAAGAGGAGTCCGTCACGTTGCTACACCCAGCTTTGGCTGAGGCGGCCGATTTAGACGCCAGCTTGGTGGGTTTTGCAGTTCTGCCCTCAGTACGATTGGGGAGGGACCCAGCGGTACTACTTAGACCGGGGAGAGAGTCCGCTTTCTTCCGTTTCTGGATTGGTGAGGCCCCAGCGGACCCACTCTTCTTGCTCTGACCTCGACCTGACGATGCAGGTGGTTCTGAAGCAAGTGATCTTTTCTTGGACTTAGCTTGGCCTTTCTTGGTCTCTGAGGTATTGTCTCGGGGTGGTGGGAGCGATTTGGGCTTCTTGGCAGGGGTCGGTCCAAAAGTACTGATTTGGTCAGGAGCTTCGCTTCGCTTTAGCCCTCGGGTGCCTTCACTCTTTGACTGGCGGCCTGGTCGTTCTTGTTCAGATGTCCCTGCAGCCTCTGGGTCGTCTTGCAACACAAATGAAGCCACGGACAGAGTAAGACCGCTTCTGCCAGGGAGCAAGAGGGACAACAAAACACCATCTTAAGAAATTTCTGAAACCATAAGAAGTGATGAATTACAATGCCACATTCATTGTACTCATTAAGATTTAGCACAAAACCCAAAGGTGTACAATAAGTATGACGTTATTATATACAGTACAAATCCTACATACACAATCACACACGCACACATTGAGCACCAAGAAGAGAGGAGGGGTACCTTCTTGAGCTGTGCCCTCTGGACTGGCCAGTGGCTGTGCTGGCTGTGGCTTTGGAAGCCTTAGAATTAGGTCTTCTGCTTTCAGGTGGGGAATTTGCTTTATGTTTTACCTGCTCTGACTGCAACCTGTAAGGTTGGAAATTAAAGAGCAAGTGATAGTGTAGGTTTCTGTAATTAAGCCACATAAAAGAGAGACTTGATCAATCCCCAAATCAATTTGCCTGACTGCATCTGCATATCCTCTGAAGTTTAACACCTTTTGAGTAGCATGAAAAACAGCTAAAAAAGAGTTAATCACCATTAGACTATGATAAACAAACACAAGATAAGCTTGAACTTTGATCAAAGAGGCCAATATAACCATTCTGCATTACATTTCAATTTACAACACACAAACACCACCTATGAACTAAGAACAAACCCCTCTACTAAAACAGCCCTCTTTTATTTGTCCCTTCAAGAAAAACCCATGTGATGTTCCCACAAACTACAATTACTGCCTCTAACTTTGAACTGAGATTTTAACAAAAATTGGATGATAAGTTTAAGGACTTTGTAGGCTCACCTTCCTGCGA
The DNA here is from genome assembly GCF_002814215.2 of Seriola lalandi dorsalis. Lineage (NCBI taxonomy): Eukaryota > Metazoa > Chordata > Actinopteri > Carangiformes > Carangidae > Seriola > Seriola lalandi. The sequence goes on from NW_019522670.1 coordinate 485,346, forward strand.
CTGTGTGGTCTTGTGGCTGGGCCGCAGCAGTGTTCCTCTGTGAACGGCGCAGTGACCCCCCTGGATTGGAATTAGGCCGGTTGGACATTGGCACCTCTCTCCTGAAGGGACATACCCTTTCTAGACACTACCATTCACTGCAATCATAGAGAGAAAGAAACCAAATAAGAATACTGACAAAATGCAATGGTGAGCCTTGTATCTCGCTCTCTTACAACAACTGGTCGTGGTTTCAAACAGATTGCTGTGCTGTTGGTGACAGCTATTACAGCTGTTGCCCCTTTAATCTCAGACCAACCCATCTAGCCCATTTGAGATGATTAGGTCCACAATCATCTCAAGATACAATCTCCCACCAGAAAACAACTGGAACCATGCTACTACTGACACTGCCATTTGTGTAGGGGCAGATACCTGGCATAAAAAAATCAAATGCAAGGAACCACGCAAATCACAGTTGATACAATTATTTTAAAAAACGACTGGGCTGAGACTTCAAATGATTTTATGAACTTGGTTCAAACAGATTTCATAGCCATTAATATGCTGTCTTCTAAAGAAAAAAAAGATGGCAAAATACACACAGCTCAGTTTATGTTCTCAGCACCCTCAAACTTTCCCCAGTTTTTAAGTCTCCCAATAATGGTTACAACAAAGTGCATATTTCTGTGAACCACTCAAAGTAATCCACTGACATTTAAACATTAGAATAAATCTTAGTCTGTATCAAATTATGAAATATTGGCTTTAAGAGACAGCACTACAAATAGTTTTGTCACCATGTATTATGAGTAGATTGGCCATAAAGCTATAATCAAGTATCCTACTAACCTTATGATTATAAAATAAATACATTTGTACATTTACTTTTAACCCCTTGGCATTCATTCATCCAATAATCACAATCATCATGATCACCTTCATCACCAGAATATCACTTTACAATATTAACAAAACAACCTGAGAATCTAATTGAGTAATGATGAGCAAGGTCACAGACAAATATAAATAAACCTACCATGGGGAAGGCTGCAAATCAAACAAACCATACAAAAAGAGAATTATCTTTCAAAGCTATTTTTTCAAAGAATATTAACAGTAGCTGATATTCTTTAAATGGCCATATCATTCCATAACATTTGGTTGTTGGGGACACTGTAGTTTTCATTTTAGACAGGATATGAAAGAAAACGTGTTTCACATATTAAGTATGATTCATATGTGCTTCTAATAAGTCAGTGACATGAGGGTACTGAGAACAGGAGTGATTGATATGTTTTGAACACACAAACACACAGCTGGATGGTTTTAACAATTGATACACAGAGACTACTGAATCACAACCTTAATACTTTTTGCCATCTTGAAAAGCAAGATTATTACTTAACCCATTTAGTTAGGGTTTAAATCATGATATCATTGATCATAAAAATACGCCACACTTGGCAAGCTCACAGGGCCATTTTAGGCCTGCACTGACAGTGCATCCGAGTCTTTGTTTATTCGTCCATTCTGACAACTGGTGCACCACATTCGCGCATAACGTGACCAGTTAAGCACACCAAATAATCGGCAGTTTCAAACGCTGGCAGGTTCAAAGTTTCTTCTACTACACCACTAATCAAGCACGACAGTGTCCAATTTTTATACTCAGGATTTACAGAGGCCTGTATTTCTGACGTAGTTGTCTACCACCACCGACTAGCATGTTTAGCTACTCATATCCTAGCTAGTCCCATACATTTTGACAGTAACTCAGTCTAATCCATATCTTTCCAAAAAACTACCACATCACAAACGCGAAGCTTGTAACCGCTTTATACTGAATATAATGGCAAGACAACGCTATAAAGCTAGTAATTACATACCAGGGACCCGTTAAAGTTACGTTGGCTAACGTAGCAGTGGCTCCATGGAAATGCGTAGTTGGCGTACCGGTGTATCAACCTATTTAGCTCCCTAACGAAACGCACTACCAAAATCGAACAGCTACCTTGTTTGTACTTTGTGTGTGGTATGAAAAGGCGACATTTCTACTGAATGACCAAGACAGGCCCCTCGAGTGGCAAATGACAAATACGTTCACCTGAGATTAGCTACACATCGAAAATGGCAGCATCGGCTGGACCGTCTTTCGAAAGCGGTTTAATGTAATATAGCTAGCAGGCTACCAGTTAACCAACGTAAGCTAACTTGGTATTCTCACTACCATGACACAGTGCTCTGTGTCTGGCAAACGATCAAGTTTAAAGAAAAAAATATATAATGCATGTCTCGCCATCAAATTAGCTCACCTTCTGTACTGTTTGATGGGATGATCAAATCAAAAATACACAGCTGTCAAGTGGACAGGTAACTAGGCAGATCCAGTAACACTCTCTTAGGAACTGTCAATGCGAATGTAGAGTACACAAGTAGAGCTAACTAATGTTAGCTGGCTGAGGATCACTAATGTTTTCTAAGCTGACTTAAGGCCAATGCCTGCCTCTGACTACAGCGCTGGTTAGCGTTTAGGCTACCGCTAGCCAGGCAGAAACAAGTTGACTACTAACAAGCAACGTGTCAACAAAGCACATACTTCCTATTTAGAGTTTGGGTGAGAGGCCAAAATAACGTCGAACATCTTATTTAGCTCCCGTTAAGACCAGAATGTCAAGTATCAAGGCTAATTATTAGCAAGCTAACGCTATTTTAGCTAAGTAAGATAGCAAATGTTTCTTCAATAACCGTTCACTCACCAACAATAAGTGGACAAAAATAAACACTTGACTGTTAGGTATACAAACTAACGTTCCTAGATGGTATTACTTAATATATCTGTCCGGGTGACAATAAATCCCTGACTTTATACTGAATTTGCGTCTGCGGGGCAGTCACGTAGATGACGTTAAGCGTTGTCAAATCAAACAAGAGCCATAGCTATTGCCAGCTAACCTTGGCATGCAAGCTAATTAATATTAGCAAGCCTTGTTGTCGCTGCCTAACGCATTGCCACCTCGACAGGATTGGGATTTCTAATACAAACGACAGCTTCGTTACAACTCACTAATTCTGTCTTTTGGGAACAATTTTGTCAAATTTTGTTAAAATTTACAAGTTGTCTAGCGTGCGGCTAGCACGTTAACGCTAGCTAGCAAAAAGAAATGGCCTCTGATACCTTTTAGACACAAAAAACAGGAAAGCAGGAACGGGATTCGAGATATTTTCGCAACAATGAATCATAATTCCTCCGATGTATTTCGACACTGAATACCCTCGAAGGTCCGAGAGACCGTTGGCTGACATGTCACTGAAAATTTCTACCTTTTGTATAATGTTGTTACCTATTTGTTCCAGTGTTGTAGTTGTAACAGACAGTGCACCAGCTCCTCTTTTCTCTCTGAACCCCTGCTACTTTCACATCAGCTGAGGGGCCTACAACTGCAGTATACATCCGCGCAATTCATCCGCTCAGGGACTACTTACTTCTGATTTTTAGCTTTCGACATCTGCTGTTTTTAAGCAAGCGACACAACTCTGGATGTGTTGCCATGTAAATTTATGAATATAACGACTAAAAACACAAAGATTGAGATTTAGTTGTCCGTTATCACAGTAACACTGAAGTCATTGGGAACATTAGCCTGTCACAATTATTAAGTATCAATCCGCTGGGTCGTGACCCCACCCCCCACCCCCCATATATATATATACAAAAATCTTTATAAAAAAATCTCGAATAATTAATTCGATTTCATGTATTAGCTATTGCAATTAACCCACTTGAATGTAAGTTAAAGACCATCTAACAGTTTCGTCTGTTGTTGAGTAAATACTATTATTTCAAATGCTTTTTAGTTGTCATGGTTGCAAGTCTGCGTCCAAAATGGCGTCCTTGCTCGGGGAGCAACTATTTGAAATAAGTAGACAAGGTCCACCTCCTCCGAAAGATTTTTTCCAACTTGTTAATACGAAAAATGAGGTCGAGTATTTCTATTTTTAGTTTCTATTCATAAAACAGAGTGTGTTGGTAAAATCTGCTAAGTGTTTATAAAACCACTGTGCATATGTAACAGAAACTAGCTTAGTTTCCTCCTACAATGTTAAGTAGTTAGCCAGCTAGCTTTAAAAAAAAAAAAAAATACCGTGTTGGGCTACAATTTCATAGTTTGTAGATACTTATGCTGGTAAATTGAGCAAAGACTTCCATACGACTAATACAAGTTTTATTCAGTATTTCAAGTTGAAGTGAGTGATTTGGTGGAAAAATAAAATATATAAAAACAATATTCCATTTGGAAATTCAATAATCATGTAGGCCATTTTGGGTTAAAACATTTACAAACATAAATAGTATCTTGGATTCACGTGAACTTTACTGCATCACAAGTCATATCTTCAGTATGTCCTCACTGTTGTTAACTTTTACTAACTTTGACAAACTTTAGGTAATATTGAGATCATGGAGGATTTCTTTGCAACTTAATTGCCGGGGCGCTCCACCCAAAGAGCTGAGGACATCCCATCTTGAATTCCTACATCACAAAGTGCTACAGCGTAAGGTTTCGTCATCAGTGCCCTGTAGCGTTACATTATGTCCATGACACTGGATCCCTTTTTCACTTGTTTTTAATCTGCAATGAATCTTCTTTGGTGAAGTGGTACAGAACCCTGGTCTCAGCAATTTTGCTTAAATGAAAATCCATCATTTGACAGAGTAGGCTTATGTAAGGTTTCAAGTCTCTGACATCAAGTCTGTACTTTGTCACTTCTCACATGTAGAACAAATTGGCACTGTTTTTGGGCAGAGGATCCTGGAATACACAATATCACTTTGTCAAGGAAAGTTTGATTACCTGGAGCGCTTACCTGATAACCTGATGCTCTGCATCATGTCCTACCTAAAGCTGAAAGAGACAACACTTCTGGCACAGGTTTCCCATAGATTCAGAAAGGTGAGAGCCTATTAAAATGATAAGTTCACAACAATCCAGAGGAGTCTTCATTAGATAATGCAAATATGGTGTTTTAGTGTCTGTTTTGCTGTGTCACCAGTGTGTATGTTTGTCCTTCTATATATTCAAACATGGATAACTGTATTTGTAAATCTGCATTATATTTTGTTGTCCTCTGATTTTACTGTACTAGCTCTGCAATTCTGAGAAGTTTTGGGAGCACACTGTGAGGAATCGCTGTGCTGGGTTTACCAGTGACATGGAAGGCATAGCCAATGCCATGGGCTGGAGAAAGACCTTCTTTACCTTTTTCAACACCAGTGGCAGGAAGGAGCAGCAGTGAAGCAACTGAGCCTGTTCATTACTGTTCTGAAACACACATCACAGTGGATGAATAGCCAGTATTAATTTTGCACTTTGTTTCACATAACACGGTGCTTTCAGTGTTAGTTAGTTAGTAAGTGTTCTTAAATTTCAAATTTGGTGTTGAGATGTGTAATCTACAAAAAATATATATTCCGTTGCTTGAAAACTGCCAAATATTCTTGAAAACAAATCAGTATTTGTATGTGTCTCTAATTTCTTGTTGTTGCCACTAGTATGCAGTTACTTACAAGTTATGTTTTTTGGAAAGCGTTTACATGGTGTAATATTACTGGTACATTAAATTAGTGTACTAAATAAAACAGCATTTAGTGTTTCCATCTTGTTTCCTGAATGATAAACTGGTAAAATATGAAATACTTAAGCGACTAGAGCCCTGCTGACATCATATCAAGGTCAATGGTTATTTCATCATATACTTCCTGTTTACATTTGCTGCTGAGAAGTTCTTGCGCCCTCTGCTGAAGGCCCTTGGCACTCAGTGCTTTCTCTGCCTACAGATAACCAGGGTTTGTATACGTTCTCTGTGCTGTGTTCACTCGTGCAGCCAGCAGAGGGAGCAATATGGCAAAGAAACCGGAGTCAGATGATGGGAGGAGGAGTATCAAGCAAATAAACCCTTGGGTAACGTGTGCAAAACAAGTGCTGTAATTCTAGTTACCACATCCAGGCCTAAAGGCTACAACACATTTATTCTGGACTGAAACCTTGTACAAATACGTCTGTAAGGGCATCTGCCACACCGGTCCTACCTCACCTGAAACCTGTACAAGCAAGCTACAGTAACGTAAGACAAAGGTATGCACTGTTTTTTTCTGTTTCTAACAGGTACCTTAGTGAATCAGAGACAACATATGGTACAATAAATGTCAACAAAAACAGCTACCTTCCAAATTAATGTTATTGTTTCAAAAGAGAAACAAAACACATAAGGTATTCCGTTGTGCTGTGTTAAGGCACAAAGAAAAGAATGTGTCATTTTACAGCACATTTTAAAATGCTGGTCTTTTTCCGTAAACAACAGATCCCCTCAACAATAAATATTCTTCTTCCCGGATGATAGCTTGGAGTTGGAGTGAACTGACCTGACCGCCCACAACCCGGACTGGTAGGTACTATGGCCTATTATTAGCCTCTGAACACTGGATACTGCCTTCTCAGCTGAGTCTGGTCTAGGAGAAAAAATATTCATTACGTAACAATAAAGGATCTGTCTCCCAGACCCACTTCCTGAATACCACAGCAGCAACTAGGCCCCAAACTGAGGCAGAGCGGAAGCCTCATCCATTTGTTTGCTGGAGCAGTGTAGAGCAGTGCCGGTTGTTTTCTGCTTATCCCTTGCCTCCACATATTCACCACGCCACCCCTCCTTCTCAGCTCCTCTTTGTGGGTCAGTGATGCAGCGGGAGTGACGCAGCAGTGGCAGCAGCCTCCAGAAGGCAAATATACACTGCAGGAACAGGGAACCTCTACTAGAACAGACAACAGTGAAGAAAGAAGATGGTTAAAGCCTGGGCCGAAGGGAGAACAGGAGCCAGGTAGTCACTCTGCTTTACTCCTTCTAAGCAAACACCAGAGAGACTTCCACAACGGCAGAGGCAGGCACAGCAAGACCTTCAGCACTGAAACACTTTTGGTAGGCAACTCAAAGTATGAGTGCTTGTTATGGCAGTGACTTAAGTGCTACCAGAGATGAGTGTCTTTGTATGCTAAGAGTGTGAATGCTTTGAGAATGAGGATGAGGCCTACTCAGCCTTGTACTGCGGTCTGTGTTTCCCTGCTGATCAGCGTCCCTACAGGCCGCAGCTGAGCTTACAGAGCATCAGAGGCACAAGGCCTGTAAACTTTGTCCTGGGGTTTTCACCACATCCTAGCTGTGATATCAAGTGTGCATGACAAGGTGATGCTTACAAAATACTCTTGAGGATCCACTATATGGAGCTCCATGAAAGCACTTTAAGGAAAATTTGCTTTTTCCATTTTCAGTTTTGATTCTGATTTAGCATGAGATCTATTTTGAAATGTGAATTTATAGTTCACATAGTTATATAGTTATAGTTATAGTTTTTTTTTTTACATAAATAATTCCCAATCCAGTAAAATGCGTAAAAGATTTATGGTCAAATATTGAGGAGAGCCTCTTTAGTTAAAAATGGTACAATGGTTAAAAATGGTCCTCTATTGTACAATGTTTTGTATTTTAAAATTATTTTTAAAAAACTGTAATTTTATTGGCTTACCACAGATGCGTTTCAGCCTACATGCATTCATCGTGTATACAATACACACTGCAGACCTACATACAAATTATTATTATTATTTTTATGTTAGAAGGACAATAAGAAGACTACGAGATCGCACAAAAAAGCAATTCATAGAACTATTAGTCTGCCCACCATCAAAACCTGCACTCATTGCAAGTCACTGAAATAACAGAGGAAGAGCTGAAATGAGGACACAAACTAAGAATGCTCAAAAATCTGTATATTCTTTTCAAATGCCAATGATCTTCCTGGCCTGGAGCTTAGATGCTAGAGAAAACCCCCATATATACTTCAGTCAACAAAAAAACCCTTCAACCTCTCTCTTTAAATATAATGGCAATAGATATTTGACCACAGGAAGTCAGGGTCTTATTTCTTAATTTGACTTCTTTGAATGTGCATCTCAACTGTGAAGTTGAGAACTACAATTCTGTTATTTTTGACTGACAGTACTCTCAGTAAATCAGCTGCAATAGTTGCTGCATACTCAGCTCCAGCCAACCCCCTCCACCCCCTCAAATTTAGATTTTCTGGCTCCAGTAACAGAAGTGGCAATGAAGCCACTTTTTCACGTGACACTATCCCCCTCACGGCAACCGAGTGGCAAACCAAACCAACAGGTGGCTGCTATGAATGGACGGAGCGCTAATACCAGGAAGAAAATAAATATCCTGAAAAGGTAAAGGCCATCCAAATTAGGGATGATACTATCAGGTATCAGTCGCTCAGAGGTCGGTGGATGTTGAAATGCAGTCAGAAATTGAGGTTGAGGTTTAAGTTGAGGTTTCTACAGAATATGTAACTCAACACCTAAAGGCTAGTTGATGCCTTGTTCGATTTTAAAGCAGGTATCAGTTATTAGGTTATCAGTTTGATCAAAATCACAAGGTCTTCAAAAGATATTCTTCTTGTCTGTGGACAGCTTTGTAAAAATCTTTATATTATTAAATTTCATTACAAAAATATGATCCTAGAATGAATTGCTTTATCTTGTCTTTCTTCCTGTTAGTCTTTGGCTGTCTGGAATAACTTAACGGAAGTTTTTTTTGTTCTGTACAGTTTATTGCACAACAATTCTTTGCAACTTTACCAGTGTTTTCCTTTATTTTCCTTTGTGACAGCATATTGCTAAATACTGAATGAATACGGCATGTTTGCCATCTCTCAGGAGTGACCCTGGTGACCTCTGCAGATAGTGGTGTCACATGTATACCCTGCACTAACAAAAACAGCAGCAACTAATACAAAAAAAATCAAGTCTATAAATGTCCTTTGTAAACATAGGTGACAACACAGATTCCTTACTTTTTAAAGATTGCGGTTTATGCCCATAGTGGGTGTTGCTCATTTCTGAAAATATGATTTCTTACTCACAATATGGGACTTTAGTGCAATAAATGCCTTCATGACATCTATTACTATGGCCTACATTGTTGATGTGATACTATAGTTACTGCAGTGCCAGACCAATTGCCTGCATATGTTGGATGCTTTTACTGTTTCTAAAATGCAGCATTTGCATTGATACACGCTGATGAAGGCTGAAGTATGCTGGTGGGAAGTCAATAAAATATAGGTTTCTTAATACATTTTCGCTCCCAAAAGTTATGCACAATCAGAGTACTAAAGTGCTGAATAGAATCAAGTTTCAATAACTCTTTAGCACCCTTTTAAACTATTACATTTATACCTTTTTTTTTTTTTTTTACTCTGATTTTGTGGAATACTTCCAATTATATCTTTATCTTGTAATGCATAACTGTTCTAATATGCTAGTTTAACATGTATTATTTTTACTGCAGCAGGTAAAGCTGAGGTATTCAAAGTAAAATTAGGTTGTTGGACATAAATATTCAGTGTGGAGTTTTCAAAAGCCCTAAAAGGATCAGTCCATGATCCAAATATGAACAAAAGGGCGGTCCCACCACCAACAGTCAAAGAAAAGGATTGGGGCCATCAGTCTTGCTCAAATTGATTGACAATTAATACCAAAATAGACGAAAACTAAATCCAGGTTACTAATGATTTTGATAGAGTTATACATTTATTTATTCAGTAATTTCCAAAACAGCAAAACAGTCCGTAAAAAGTTCTTTCAGTTATGAGTGTGAGTATACACTATTTGTGATTTACATTGTCATAAAATTGAGGAGTGGGCCTTTAGAGATGGAAAAAGATCTGTTGATAATCTGAAAGGATCACGAACCGACCGCCCTCTTTCCTCCTCTCTCTCCAGACAATTTCCTCTGATGATGGAAAACTCAAAGAGTGGTGGGTAGAATGCAGCACACAATGCCACCCAAAAACTGTGACTAAGGTCAGAAACCTTTACCACCTGAATGGCATTTTCATAATATTTTTGGTTTTCACACTGACATGGTCCAGTGTGGCAGATAATAGGAAAGGGTGAAAACTTAATTACCTGAAAGGCTGGCACACTGGCTGCTCCCCAGGTTAATGTATTGGGTCGTCAAGGAAGCAGGTCTTGCTGTCAACACCAAAAAATAGCAGACTGAGCCTGCGGTTAATTGTGTTTTCATGAAAGTATAGTAATATAATGCAACCAAACACAGACAGGGGAACAGGACAATACAGCAGCTAAGATTAAGTGTGATCATCAAGTGAATTTTAAGAGACGAAAACACAAACACTACATGAATAGCACGTGTCTTTTCCTTTAGGGCAATGAGTGAGTGCATGCATAATGATATGACACCTGCTTTGTCTTTCAAGTCAACTGCACATAAAATTAAATGGCTTTGAAACTGGTTTAAAGTGGGTTTCAGCCAGCATGAAGAGAAGACCTACACAACCACAGGACTCTATACTCAGTTATGTAAATAAAAGAGCTGCTTCAGTCCTCAGAGGCTAGCGAGAGACTCTCAGTGCCATGTCGGGTTCTGCTTCCTCCCCTCCCCCTCGTCTGCAGTGCTGACGCATCTGCTGCTTTTGCATCAATCAGCAGCCTCTATATAGGTATACCCAGAGTCTCCGCTGATAGCGGGACTGTCTTTTTCCTGTGTTTAGCTTGCACGATCACTGCAACTGTGAGAAAAAGCATCGATGAACATCTGTCCTGTGACTGCTGGATACACAATAGGACAGTAGTCATTGCCATCTTCCCTCGGGTTCTGCATTACCTAACCACAGTGACTGCGTAAGCACGGACGAAGGGCTTTGGTGTAATATACTGCTGCACAGACAGAGACTGAGTGCACAAGCATGAAACAGATGGTGTAGCGTTATGCATTCAACGTGCATGTTGTTTCTGCGAAGGCTACGGGTGATTTTGTTTCAAATGAGTGTTTTTCTGCAAAAGTAATTTTTCCTTTTGCTCACCATCGAGGTACATCAGGATTTGGCTGGTGTTGTGCTGAGGAGATTTAATACAGCATTTGTTGTACAGCAGAGGACCTCTCACTCTATGCTGCTACCAGCAATGCAGCTGAGCATTTTCCCTGACTGTAGCATCGAGTACAGAGCTGATGTGTGATGTAGCACCCAGCATCTCTCCGCTCTCCCCACAGCACTCTGCCATGCTTAATAAAAGTTGCCGTTTCCTGCTCAGTGGCTACAGTGCGAACGCTTCAGTAGCCCAGCTAACACAAAGGCAGACCCATACTCTGGATTAGCTATGCTGTATAAACTGTGAGTTTTTCCTATAGCTGTAGCAGGACAGAAGAGGGACAGTCAGAGGAGGGCAGGGTAGATCTAGCCCAGGACCTGGGCTGCATGGATAGAGGCGAAGGACGTTGGAGCTGGAGTCATCTGCACACAGAGAGGGAGGGAGAGGAAGAAAGACGTCAGAAAAAGCTCTGCTTCTGACAACACCACTGTTCAGCGACCATCATAGAAAGAAAACTACTTTCGCCTTGCTCTGACGAAATTGTTTTTCATGTATAGTTGTCTATACTGAGGGCTGTTCAAAAGGGATACTGCATGACACTGTTTCCTGTTCGCCCTGCATCATTTTCTCTGATTTACTAAGGTATGTTTTGCATGGTTTCCCTCAATTTATAACCTGTTTTTTGCGGAAGTACGCTTTTCAGAGGTGCGTCAAGTGTCTTTTGCTTTGACATTTCGCTCTTTGTTTGACTGTCTGTATACTATAGTGTCATTTGGTTTGTGGTTTAGTACGTGGTTTTTTTTATTTTACAGGTTGAAACATAAAAAATAATTTCACATGAGCTTTGAACAGAAAGTACGGTTGGGTGTGGCAAAATAAGAATCACTGATGACAAATTCAAAATTTCCGCTCAGCATGTGGTAGCAGTAAACCACAACAATTGGTACAAATTGTGAAAAATGAAAGTGTCTAAGTAAAATAGCAACCTGGGAGATAAGATGAAACTGTTTCTGTAAGCAGCACAAACTGAGAAACTAGTATAAAAGCTATGGCACATCACTTGCTGTTATCAGATGAGAAAGTCCTTTGGGTAGCATTTTTGCAGCAGACAAAGACACACAGACCAATACACACACGTAAAGTATATTGAAGCGGAGACAAAGGCAAACCTCGATTGCTCTGTAGACTGCTGTGTGTTGCAGGTTCTCAGACAGGGCAGGAATATTTGTGGGAGAGAGGGGACCGAATGCCCGGACAGCTAATACAATCTCTTGCCATCCAGCTGAATCCCAATAAGTGCTGCGCCATAGCATGTTGCCATGACAACGGAGGCCTGTCTGAGAAGGAGGGCGGGAGGCTGGTTGTGTTTTCAACTGTCTGAGAGGCTTTAAAGAACGGCGGCCATATTGTATTTATTGCACGAACACAAAATTGGAAACAATTAAAAATAAATAAATAAAATAAAATCACATCATTGATAAATTATCCAAACCCCTTTAGACAAAAACTGCTATAAATGTAATACCTTTAAAATAAAAAAATTCAACAAATTTCCAAATGGTGCGCAATGCCCTAGACAACAATTTGCAAAACACAAAACAAAATTAGATATCAAATTGAACTTCCTGTTCATTAAATATAATTTGAGACTCTATTTACAGTTCAGTTTGCAGAAACTAAATCTCAAATGGATCACAACAAACTAAACTCTACTTCTCCTGTTTTCCATTAAGTAAGCATGCAAAACAAAGAACAAGTTTACTACAGAGAGCCACTAAAAATAGCAGCATTACCTCCTGAGTAGCATTTAGCCAAGTCATCTCAGGGGGCAGAAAACCATGGTCTCATGGTAAAATGCACAATCCCTGTATGACTTTGACTGCAGCTGTAAATTAACTCCTCTCTGAGCTTAAGTCGGATGTTTGAACATCACTGATGCAGGTGTGATGACTCATCATTTACAAGGCTGAGTGTGTCTTAGCAGGTACAGTCATCATAAGACGCGCTAAATGACTCAGTATAGACTCAAACCACACTGACTCTGATATGAGTCGTCCACAGATAGAACATCATGCTGGGTGATACATCCTCTTTCAAAGTGAGAATGAATGAACTTTAACTTCCTCTAAGAGTTGCAGATAGCAGACTATTTTAGTTTATTGTCAAAATCAAACTAGTCCACAAATACTGCTTTGTCAATATAAAAAAAAACTGTGTCAATACCCGTCTGACCAGAAATCTTGTTTGCCTGAATAAACAGTATGTGCCTGTGAGTTATAACTGGAAGATCTTAAAGTATTACTATAGTATTACAGTATTACAGTGATTTTTATATTTCTCTGCTACATTGCTACATTATATAATCAATGGCACTTCCTGGCCGCCATTTCCATTTTGAGGTATTAATTAACAGTTTCCTGTTGTTAGAGTTGACAACAATTTGACACAAGTGAAAAGATGCCTCCATTCTGAATTGACAGACAAGTGAAGAGGGGATCATATGACTCATCGGGGCATTACTATCTGCATGTTCATATTAAGAAGGACTGCCATGACAACTAAACCAGACCTAGAGCAGAGCTATGGTAGCACAGTGATGACTACCAACCAAACTCAATTACCATTAGTAATAATGATGATAAATGAACTGAGTGGCAGCAGATTTTACCACAAGCAGGCCTTGACTTGCCTTGCATTTAGGGTACTGTTGTGTCTATCATCTTTCAGTATTGCACATTAGGTCACTGTATTTAACACTCACATCCTTTGACTAAAAATACATTTTCACAGTACCTCTAAGAAGCTCAATGGCTTGCTCAAAGACATGTTGACAGTAGTTCCTGCATATTTCCTTACAGCTGGGAAACACTACCCTCAATCATTAATCCATTCCTCAAAACAATCACTATCCCACATCTTAGCACTGAAAAAAAAAGGTTTACAGAATCATCAAAACAATTATATTGTTATTACAGTATTACATCAGTGATGCCTGCCCCTGTTATACCATAGTGATGCAGGCTTTTAATTATGTCTACAGGAGCGTTTATTTATAGTCAATTTATTAGATTAGATTAAGGATCTCTTCTACAAGAGAGAAACAAGAATATGAAAAGGGAAAAAGAGACTACGAGAATTATGATAGTGGCAGAATACTGAATTAATTCAATAAAAGCATCCACTATGTGTAGTCATCATTTAATGGCCCTATAAAGAATTAAATGTCATGCAGGGTTTTTTGTAATGAAAAAGGATGTCTTCATTACTTGATATGGCTTGAGTCACCTCGACTGTTGACCAGACCGTTAGGACTGGAGATCACCTGTCATCTGTCAGGACATTACTGCCATCTAGTGTTTAAACACTAGAAGAGCAAAATTGTTTTTCAAATACAAAATGTACATGCAAATCTTCTTGATCTTTTTAACAACATCAAAACAGTCAGATCCTTGGTTTTGTATTATCTGTTGTAATTATTTCTTTTCTTCTATTTTTAGATGACAGTGGTGTCCCCATGCACTCAGAATCTGATGGATAGTGCTCACCCTCACACCGTACTTAGCAAGCTGAATGAGCAGCGCTCACAGGGCCTCTTCTGTGATGTTACCATTGTGGTGGAGGATGTTAAGTTTCGTGCCCACAAGAACATCTTGGCAGCCTGCAGTGGGTACTTCAGGAACGCTTTGACAACTCCTGAGACATGGAGCTCCAGCCAAGTGCTGGAGCTGATGGACCTGAAGTCAGAGGTGTTTGCCAGTATCCTCAACTTCATCTACTGCTCAAAGGTGACATCACCTGCTGTAGAGGACACAGGGGGACTAGTTGCAGCTGGAAAAAGACTTGGAATCCCTTTTTTAGAGAAGCTCGCAGAACAAGAGAAAAAGGACAAATGTGTTAAATCGGCAGACTCTAGCACAGCCCCAGTGTCTAAAATAACTAAGAAGGAGGCTCCCAGGCCTGAGGAGATAGACAGTGCCAGAGGACCACGCATCACCAATGCCTTCTCTATCACTGAAGTGTGTCCTGGAAACAATCCTTTCACCCCTCTGGTACAACCCAGTGGGGAGAGGCAGTCACCAGATGTGGGACAGCTCCCATCAAGTTGCCCTACAACGTCCTGCCTCAGCGGGAACAATGAGACCACCCACGCCCTCTCAGAGCACTCATATGCAGTGAGCAAATCTACTGAAAGCAAAGACAGCAGTCAGCCGGACATTAAGAAAGTCTGTAAGCCAGCAATATTACAGCCAAAGCAGCTCCTTTACAAGAACACAGGCCCGCTTAAAAAGCGTCACAGGCTGAGAGGCATTGTGGGTAAAACAATACTTCCAGCACCAGCTGAACCACAAACAGATAAACCAAATACAATAACCTCCACATTAGCTGATGACGTTACTGCTGTTGCAGTCATGACACCACCTCCACTTTTTTCAGGGGTAGAAACAGAAAAGAGTGTGGACCCCGGGCTACCCACAGCCACTGACAATGTTCAGATGGAGTTAGGTCCACCAGCCCTTTCCCCTCACACAGAGGACAGCATCTCAATCTATGGATGCGAGCACTGTCCAGAGATATTCACAAATAAAGCTCTTCTCACCGTTCACTCAGAAGTACATAAAAAACGTTTCGTCAGTCATTTATTTTGCAAGTTTTGTCACAGAAAGTTCATACACCTCAAACGGCTGCGCAACCATGAACAGATCTGTCCAAAAGCTGTAAGAGATCCACCTAAACTAGATGCCACTGACATACCAGCCAAAGAGGTGGACCTCCATTCAGATGACATGCCGACCATTGAGAGCATCGTGACACAGCTTCCCCCTGCTGACCTCTCCAGCCCTTGCACCCCGGAGCCCCTTCAAGTGGACCAATCAGAGCTTCAACAGGAAGAGAGGGTCGTGAGGCCAGGTGGCAGTCAGAGGAGATACAACTGCAGTGTGTGTAAACGGGTCTATGTCACCCTGTCCAGTCTGAAGCGGCATGAGAATGTACATTCCTGGCAGAGGGCCTATCCCTGTCACTATTGTAATAAAGTGTTTGCTTTGGCAGAGTACCGTACAAAGCATGAAATCTGGCACACAGGTGAAAGACGTTATCAGTGCATTTTCTGCCTGGAGACATTCATGACATACTATATCTTGAAGAACCATCAGAAGTCTTTTCATGGCATTGATCCCAGTTTAGCTGTTAAGAAAAAATCTGCCAATGGTGGGTTGAAAGCCAGTGTTTACCCAATCAAGCTCTACAGGCTTCTGCCTATGAAGTTTAGAAAGAGAAAATACAAGACGTACAGTCAGACATACTCAGAGAGTGTTGAAAGAGGTGACCAAGCCCCACAAGACAGCAGCTCTCTTATCCCTCCATTTGAAGAAAATGGCCTGATCAGCCACCCTGACACTGTGTCATTGCCTCTGACATTCATGGCAACGACAAAGACGATGGCTCCTGTCATGCCTCGCATTACCTTTGACAAGCCATGTGACCAAGATATTGACGAAAGTCTGAGCAGTGAATTGGAAATTCCAAGAGGCACAAGAAAAGAGGCTGAGAATAGAGATTCCCCCTTCATTAACTACAACAGTACGTTCTCTTTGCAACCCGATACAGAGGGTTACAAAGGTGATCCTCCAGTGCTAATGAACTCAGAATACATCGGTCATAATGTGCCACTCTTAAACTCTTTGAACACTGTTAAAAAGTTAGGTGAGCTATCAGCCTCTGCAAAAAGAGTGGAGGATATGACCAAGGAGATACTTCAGTCAAGCACTGAGACTCTAGTGCGTGATAAAACGGTGGGCGCAAAGACAGAAACATATATTGCCAAACCTGCATGCCCAGGTCCATCAGTGGACGGTGATACCATGCCACTCTGTCAGATAACAGTGAAAATAGGCAATGAAGCCATCATCCGCCGCCGAATCAAAGGATCCAAGCTCTTCCCCAGAAAAAAAAGGAGAGTAAGAGAACTGAGGGACGACGAGAGCCCAAGTCAGTGCCCTTCAACAAGAGAAAGCTCAGAGAGCCCCAGGCTCCGCCTTAGACCTGAAGTCACTGTCACCAAAAGGCCAGAGACATACGATGATCCTAATGACTGTGACACAGGTGATAAGCTTTGGCGTCCCTACTATTCTTACAAAGCTAAAAAGAAAAGGAAGAAGCTGCGATTCAAGCACAGAAAAGCTTTGTTCCACCGTTATCCTGAAACAACTGTAGATAGAGATGCTGCCACTGAGGCCCACCTTGACAGAAGTAATTGGCTGACAGAAGAGTTCATCTCAGGTGGTAGTGCAGAGGTGAAACGTAGCCTTACCAGGAACTGCAGCCCGAGGGCCACCTACAACTGTGACATCTGTGATAGCTCTTTCATCACAGAGACCGGTCTGAGAGCTCACGTTATTGGTTCCCACCCATGTTTCTGCAGGACCTGTGGTAAACAAGGTCCCCCTGGTGAAGCACCCGCTGGCGGTGATTACATCTGCAACAGTTGTATGGAAAATGGCTCCTGCTTTGACAATACACCCCGGAGCCCCAACCCAGAAAAGAAGTATCGCTGCTCCTTCTGTCCCCAGCGTTTCCTCTACCTTGCCACCAAGAGAAGCCATGAGAAAAAACACCAAGAGACAAATGAGGAGGAATATAACTATGACAACTTTACACCATGCATTAAATACCTAGGTGAAGACAATAAACAAGACACCATCAAAACAGAAGACGGTGACAATCAAGGGGGCACTGACATAAAAAGTGAAAGGGGAGACGGAGGACATTTTATCATTGATAAAATTAAACCTAAAATTGAGGACACAACTGACTTTATGTCTTTGACTACATACCAAGACATGTCATATTCCAACATTAAAAATCCATTATCACCCTGCATTGACCCACTGTTTTCCCTGACATCCTCGAAGGTGAAACATAAAATGGTGAAAAAAAGGATCAACGCACTGCATTCCATGCATCTCATCTCAAAAAAGCAAGCCCGTGACAGAGACAGCGATAGCAACAAGGATATTTTGACGGGGCCAGCAACAAACAGTCACAATGAGACATCCTGTAAACTGTTTAGGAAAAATGACTCTGAGACTAAAGGTACCCACATTTCTATACACAAGCCAGAGAAATGGGTCTGCAAAGAGGAACCATTTTTTTAAAGATTGTTGAAGGACAGCGATCAACTATAGGCAAAAGTGAAAGTGAATACAATTTGACTGAGCCACTGCTTTGGTTAGGAGATGTAGAATTTGTAATTTGCAGCTGAGCTCAATAAAATGTTTGGAATAGATGTCACCAAACATGAGGATCTAATACCAGTGTGGGCTGTAATTGTTTCCCTCCTCAACTCAACAACTGAGTGATTTTTCACCTTTGTAAAATATTTTTTTTTGGATAATATAGGATATTCTGACACAAACTGTACTTTGTCCATTGTCTATGCATATAAGGCAGACTCAGTGACATGACTGTAACCTCAAGAAGAGAAATGAATGTTGGTAACATTTCTAGTGTGCAGTTTCAGAACAGGGGTGGCATGTGTTGGACAACTGAAAACTGACTAGTGTAGTGACATCTTCACTTTTTAAAATAAGTCTGGGGAAAACAATATGAATTTTATGACTGTCACATTTTTTAATCTCCTGTTCAGTTAACTGGGCATGGTGAGTTGCACTTTATAGTCTGACTATGCTAATGTGTTGGTTAAATACTTTGATAATCCAATTTCACTTCTAAACACCATTGATATACTTCTAATTTCTAATTAACACATGGCACCATTGAGTTAGTACTTTTGTGTGTTTAATATGTATAAAACATGTAAAACTATTTAATAAATGTTGTTGATATTCTAAACAATTAGGCTCCATCCTGTCCTCCTTTAAGACTAATTAGAGATATGATAAATGCTTGACTATTAATTCACAGTAGAGACCAATGACCAACAAGTCATACTGACTGAGAGGCACATTTACTGATATTGATGGTAAGAGAATAGTTACAGAATCCCTAAAAATCATGCATTTAAATTGTGGAAATTTTTTAAATAGGAAACTTTAAATAGCAAGACCAAAACAGCCATACTGACGACCAAAAGATTTCCTAAATATAAAGCCACGTGGTGGTTATATGCTCCTGCTGGTCCTTCAGGGACCTGCAGCCCATCTGCAAAGTTCATTCCAGTCCTCTTCCTCACAAACTGCATCTGTATTTAGAGTTGGGCCTCAAAACACAATTTCCAGATGTTTCTAAATTCTTTGCTTCTTTCTAAGATTGGCTTTGTGATGTAACAGATGGATTATAACTTTATGGTAGAAGGAACACTCAACATACACACCCTATCCCAATGCAATCTGTCATTTAATAAAGGATGATTACTTATTAAATGCAGTGTTAGCAAAAAATCATGATGTTATTTATGTTATTCCAGATTAAATTTGAGAAGAATTTTCATTTTACTTTAAGTATAATGTCATCAGAAGATACTGCACTTTGAGAATATGGTGACTAATGTGAATTTAAATCATTATATTGTGGGAGCAAAGTAAGGACCATATACACACGCTTTATATTGTATATGCATTAGCAAAATATAAGATACAAATCCAACATACACTTAGTTCTAGTGTATGACCCTTATTAACCCTCATTTAATGAGCAAATACAGATATTTATGTTATACAGCCTTAACTGAATGGCTATATTTTTTTAAAAAACAAAAACAAAGATCTGACAAAGTATTTTACATTAATAGTCTTGATTCCACTAAAGAATACTGTACAGTGTAAAAGCTGTCACCTCTGAGATAATAAATATTTCCCTTTAATGAGGTAAAACAGTATAAACAGTAGGTATTAGTGAGACTAAGATCATACATAGAAATTGGTAATAAAAATTATAATGCATACCTTACTGCCCTCTCAGGATCCCTGCCCCTATCAGCATTGAGGATCAGACCTGTATTTCACCCAACCAAAAGCAACATCACCTTGAAAGACAGGAGGAGAACACTGGATGATGGTCATATTTTCTGCCAAAGGAGGATACTGAATACAGTTTAAAATGAATTACCTTTCAAAATCTTGGAATATTATATTTGGGAAAACTGTGCAAAACATTGTGTACTGCTTACTCAATTGAAATAAGCATTCACAACATTAGCACAATGATTTGGAAATTAGTGTCATCTTAGCTATTAGTGTTCTGCTAAATGCCGGAAGTCAGGTAAGACACAACCACTATCATATATCTCTTTGATAAAAATGAGAGCAAAACATTACAGGATGTTTTTTTACAGAACTGTGCAATAACGTGTTTCAAATGATATTTGCAATGGATACTGGCATCTTTTATTACTAGCATAATACCAAAACTATTTTTAAACTGTTTTTTTTTTTTTTTTTACTTTTACTTTTACTGTAGTTTGAGAGTCACTTCAATGTCCTATACTCTTTGGTTGATATCACAATTGGCTATTCATTAAAATGCTAACTTTAGCTGTATGCTGACAAATAACAGACTAACTAGCTGTCATGTGTGAATTTGTAGGCCTATGTGTTCGCAGACATATTTATATAATTTTTAAAATTAGTGACCAGGTTTCCAAGCTTTGAAGATTGTTCGAAGTGAAAATGTTTTAATTTGAGCTGGAATAACAATTAATCGATTAAGCAGAAAATTAATCGGCAGTAATTGTGATAATTAAATAATTTTAGTAATTTGTGTAGCTTCTTGTAACCTATATTTTGAGGATTTTGTGCTTATCTTTGTCACTCATTGTAGTAAATTGAATATTTAGGTTTTAGACTGTTGGTCAGATCAAACAAAACATATAAGGAGGTCATCTTAGACTGGGGGTATTTTGAACTTTTTTTCTAACATTTTACAGACAAAACAATTAGTCAATTAACTGAGAAAATAATCGGGACATTAATCATAAAAACAATAATTAGTTTTAATCAGTTCTTTGACAAGTGACAATTTTCGAAAATGTGTCTCACACATGTTATAGCCTATACAACAGGGTTAACCTAAAGCACTGACATCCAAGATTATCTAACTGAGTTATAGCTCCACAAGTTAAAGTATGTGTTCTTCACAAGCGTTACATAATGAACAACACTACTGAGATACCACAAATCCCTTTTAAAGCTCCTACCATCTCCAGATTGAAGCACTAACCAAAGCGCGGCGCTCGACTTTTGAGGAAGCTTGACATTTCTCCAGGCGTTTTAAGACATCAGTGTGTACGGGACCTGACGTGACGCGGCAGTGGGGCTGTCTTTCCTCCGCTCTGCCTGCATTCATAAACGGATATGATAACCCAGCGCTGAAAGCACCGGAGCAGCGACAACAGTCAGCTCTGACCATGGCGGAAGAGGACGACGCGCGGATTCGGATTTTACAGAGCCTGCGGGGTAAAATATGTAAGTTTGACTGGAGAGCCGGTGTTTTCCGTCTCCCACAGTGGGCGCAGGGTGGGAGAGAGGTCGGTAGAACCAGCGAGCGGCGAGAGGAGAAGCCGGAGGGGCGCGGCGTGCTATCGGCAGTCGACAGTGTGGAGGCAGAGACAGCCAGTTCATCTGGTCGGTCTGCTGGTTAACGTCAAGTTAGCCTCGCATGCTAGCAGCAGCTACTAGCTTGTTGTGAATGATTTCATTCATCGAGTAGCGCCTCACGACCGTCAGCTTAGATGTTCGAGTAAATCGGGTGTTTTTTGAGTATTACAAATGGTATCGTTTTCACAACACGGGAGTTTTGTGTAGACTTGAGGTGCCCGGTAAGCTAAGTTAACGCTGGTGGCAAAGCAGGCTAGCTACAAGCACTTCAGCCCGTCGTCACTAAACCATTCAGCTGTAACGTTACAAACTGCAGGCATCTGGCAGTCAGGTAACTCACCTAAAGTTAGATAATAACATACATTTCAGCGACAACACAAAGGTTTAACTCATCAAATAACGTCTCAAGGAGCAAAGTAATGGTCACTTAACGTTAGCTACTGAAGACACCCACCGTTAAATACCAACAATAACCCGGTAACGTTGACTGTAACTTGTTGACTTACTAGTGCCAGTCTTTGTATCGCAGTAATCTGCTGACTGATGGGTGACGACTTGAGGTCAGCTCCTGTCTAAACACACACAGTTTCTTTCAGCAGGTCTCTGGATCCGATCTGCATGTGGAGGCAGAGATGAAGAAACATCCAAACTATCATGTGTCATCCTTTTCCACTACATTAATTATTATATCACCCATGGGAATGAGTTAGTTGTCTTGCCTACATCACCAAATAATCTATTTCGCAAGGTATTAGTTATGATATTATAATTGACATGCATATAATAACAGTCCAAATCGGAAACATTGGCTTCAGAGTCAAATGTCTAACAAACCAGTTTCCTCATCCTCATTCACAGGCTGGGCTGGACCAGTAGAGTACCTGCCAAGATCCTGTGCTCCTGTTTGAATGTGCAATTGTGGTTTTTGTCAAATTACTCAAGTCCAAGATGTGTATCTCAGGTTTCAGCCATTACTAACATTTAGAGATTCAAATTACACAAGCTGTACTGATTCCCATAATATACTTTTAATTGTATATAACAGGGTGTTAAATATGTTGCAGCAAATTTGATTATCCTCACTTTTTAAACACACGCATTAGTTTACATCCCCTGCTGAATCACCATCCCTGTGTTGGTGTTTGAGGTGATTGATCATGGTTAGGATTAAATTTGCCACAATGGCATTGCTTCATCTTAATGGCAAAAGTAAAATTCAGTGCTTCCTCAGAAGAAGTCAGTTTATAATAGACTTGTAATATTATTGTAATGATAATAATCATTATTATTGTGTGTTGTATTGAACATGTTTTTGTCAATACATTGTTTTTAGTATGCGCTTGGGAGACATTTTATGTTGTATGTATGTCATAACTAGCTTGTGACTTAATTATCTATTTACTGTAAGGTGAAAATAGGTTAACTAGTACGCAGGGCTTGTACATAGGCACACAATAGGAAGACAAATGTCAGTTTCACTACTATGAATTAATGAGAAAACGGTTAGCAGAACAAAATAGAGGAACTATCATGGCATGTAACTCACTTTGCAGTCTTACGAAACTCCATTCTTCCTCGTTCACACTTTGTCCTTTTTCCTTTAGCCTACATCAATGGAGGTGGCATTCTGTGAAGATGTATTCTCGTAGTAGTGTTTAGATGGCCAGGGCATTTTGATGTATGCAATTGTTTGCTTCACAGTCAGAATAAAAAAAGGAAGAGACCAGTTGTTAATATGACTAAGCAATCTCCAGCTAAGACAGGTATTATTTAGGCATACTCTCTGAACTTTAGGTCATGGTTTTCACAAGGTGACATGCTTCTGTTTTAGTTGAGATGTTATTGAAAAGAGATGGCATTTGGGTTGCTTGGTCAAACTATATTGTATGTGTTTGTGTCTGCGTGCTTGTGTGCCCTACTCCAGACCAGGTCATCCTGGTCTAAGCTTAGTGACAACTTGGCTGTTTTTACTGGCCATTCCTAAGATTAGCCATACACTCTTATTAATAGCCTGTTTAAAAAGCTGATCTCACTGGTGGCTTTTCTTAATTAGGTCCCAGCCTTGGCTTAGGGTACCTATCCAAAGCCAAGGATCATTTTAGACTACTGTCGTTGCCCCTCTAATCCACCAGTCTAAATCTGACTCATTGTGAAGTTATTGATAGTGCTCTGTTTGAGCAACTGCTGTTCTGATGGTTCAGGTTCAACTTGTGTAGCTTTGATTTGGTGCATTTTTTTATGCATACATTGCACAAAACCTCATGACATGTATTCTGCATTTGTCTGCAATGTAATGGAAGTGTGTGCAAGTGGTGTGTATTACAAAGGTGTTTGTCATTTGTGAATCAGCGCTGTACCGTCGCCATTGGTTATGCTGAGGAAGTCAATGTTTCATGTTTTTAACCACATATGAGCCTCAAGTCTACTTCAGCTACATCCGCTCTGCAGCTTACCCTGGCAACTGGCAAGAACCAGAGCCCCCATGTGAACATGAGGATTTTGAATTTAAAGGCATATTTTAGAAGTGTATTGTATGTGAGTGCAATCACATGTGCTTATATCAATTAAGATAAGCTTGTACTGAGGCAGCTTCAAACCTTTTATTTAAGGACAGTTTTTTAATTCAAGATTAAAAGTAGGACTTCACTTATCCAAACACAGGTTGTTGTGTTTTAGTTTAAGACTGCCACTTGTTTAGTGAACTGCATTGGCAGAGTGAACCATTTGTCAAGATCTATATGATCTCACAATCTCTTGAAGGTATATTATGTATCTGCTAAAATGTTGTTTAGTTCACTTCTCTGTATAAACCCGTATCATTGATGTACCAAAGACACTGTATGAGTGCATATATTTTTGCAATGGATTGACAATTGTTGTTCATTTAAACCAGGAAAGACTATTGTTATTTTGAGATAGTAATGATGTTCTTCTCTTTGTGCTGCAGGTGAAGCAAAGAACCTGGGTCCAGTCTCAGGTCCAAATCGACAAAGGGATCTCTGTACCTTTTGCACCATAAGTCTGGATCAGGAGGAGGTGTTTCGCACCAAGGGGTTTGACAAAAGCGTCAGGTAAGCAGGATAACCCTGTAACCTCTAACATGCATGGAGTGAAATTTCATGTTTATTCTTGTTCTAAACCCTATTTTCAGTTTTATTTCCAGTTGGGGTAACACTTTTACAGCTATTACTCAACACCTGTTCAGTTATGTTAACAATACAGTAATTCAAACATTACACTTTGAATACATTTCATAAATATCAAGATACACTGTGCCTACTTTAGTTATATGAGATGCTATTGGACTACATGATGAATAAGGATCTGCAAAAGTCTTTGGTTGATTAGACAGATTCAAGAAACGTCTGTATATATTATTTTAATGTAGCACATGTAGCTGGCTTATTCTTTGCTCTGATGTTGAGCACAGACTAGCTCTTTTGTCCTAGTTTACAGGTTTTACATATTGTTGACGAATTATAGATGAATAATGTAGTTTTAATAAGGAGCACTTTCCATATCTTTCTTAAAAATGGTAGAGCGGTAGTATTTGGCAAAAAAGATGGCTTCAGAATATAAAATCTCACTGGCTATATATAGAATAATAGTATAGTAGGTAGTAGGAAGTGTGAAATTACCAGTAATAACATATTGTAAAAGGTACATTGACATGCTTAGGGTAATCAATAAGTAGCAGGTTCGTATTATGAGTTGGAAAAAATAGCTGTGTGAGTAGTATGAAAATATTCTACGATTTAGTTCCTGGTCAGAGTTGTTCTTTAAGTGACATCGAAAAATACTTCAGACATCATCCTCTATATGACTCCATGTCAAGGCATTGCACACCTCATCTACATCAAGTAATGTTGGCTACACAAGAGATCCAAACATCCTTTTGTTTATATGGGCAGAGGTATTGGGTGCAGTTTCTTATTTGTTCCATTTCCGCCTCAAGTAAATCTTTCAACTTGATAACGGACCTTTTGTATGGTTCCCAGTGCTCTTTTACAATCTGTCTTTTGGCTTTGTCTGTTGGAACCTGGGAGGTCATTTACTCCATAAAGATTTGTTTCAGCCCTAGTATAATTAATGTACAGTGATGTTAATCGTTTATGTAGTAATGTAATGCAATAGCTGTCATGATGGATTGTTGATTCATACTTTTTATATTAAAGATGGGTGAATAACAGCCACATATATATACATTATATATATATGTGTATAGTCTATCTATAGTATTAAATTAAGTGATTTTGCATTTGACCTGGGCACATATTCTTCTGGATGTAAGACACAGCTTACTCAAGTATCTTGCTAAGGAAAATCTCTCATGTGGAAACAATTATACTGAACTGTGTAGCCTTTTTGTTTGTTGTAGGCCTATCATGGGAAAAATATCCGGTTTGAAATGCAGTCATTTGATTACATCTTAGAAAGTGTCAATACGTGGCTCATAGCTGTATGTGTGTGTGTGTGTGTGTGTGTGTGTGTGTGTGTGTGTGTGTGTGTGTGTGTGTCTGTGTGTGTGTGTGTGGTACCACTTGAGCAGGGAAACATGAATATATTCTGACTGAAATGAGCTTTTTTACCAATAGTTACATGCTCACAAGTTGGTTCAGAGAAAGGTGTGTGGCATTGGCATTCAGGAAACCTTTTAGGTTTCTATCTACATCATTGCACATCTCACTGTAAACATGGGCCTGCCTTCTCTAGGTATTTCACAACAGCTCTTTTTTTCTCTCTCCTGATTTCGGTGCCGTCAAAAGGATTTTATAGTCTCTGAGGAAGTGTGTCCTCCCACGCTCTCCCCTGTCTTTCTCTCTGTGTCACTCTCAACTACCTTAGCCTCTCTTTAGCATGTCTTAATAATCACTCAAATTTGGCCCACTGTTTATATGATGGTGCTTGACTCATGTGTGTTGTATGGGCTCCTGTTTCTAATGGTTTAAAAGCTGTATGGGTGCTCTAATTGCAGCTAATCCCAAGGATAAAGCAGGCATGTACAAACAGCTATGGTCAAGTGGTTCTACCTAGCATTCTCACATTGTTTAGAAGCTAGGATGACAACAGAAGGGAAGGTAGTATAGTGGGTGTATCTTTGAGTGTGTACAGAATAGGGAGGTTACAAGTGCACAATTCCATGTGATGCTGAGGAGTATGTGTGGGTGTACACTGGATGTGTTGGCCAAACCCAGTGCGAGAAGTGTCAGGAAAGATATTTCACCATCCAAGATGCATAAATTGTAGAAGGAAGCATCAGTGCAGAGATTAAAAAGGTATAGGATCAGGTTCCCTCAATACTGGCAGTGAATATTTATACAGATATGCTTGTTTTCAAGCCTATCCTACAACTCATTCAAGGCACCTGTCCCATAAGCTCCAGTAATATCTGACAGGCGAAGACATGTCTGAGTGTAGGTAATTTTTTTTCTGAAAAACTAGTGTATGTCTACACCAAGCAAGCGTCTACCAAGTTGTTTATATGCTAGTTTTTTTTTTTTTTCCACCCAAATGAACAGACGAGAGTCAAAACTCTGTCAAGGTACCTCACCTGACATGACTGGTAAGAACATTTAAATCAGGGATCGCAGTTTTACTTGAACATATGAACAGTTAATCCAGTACAACTGTCTGAGTACTGCTCAGTCTGTTTGGGACAGGTGGTCCATCTGCAGGCAGCACGTACATCGAGGTAGTGCTTAACCTACAATCGGCTATGTCAGATCAAGCTGTCTTGCTCGCGGTCTTGGTCATGAGGTAGCTATGTTGGCAGGACTGAGTGGCACAGATGCTTGGGCCCTCTGTGTCTCTGCCCGCTCCAGCAGGGCAGTCAGTGTTGTCTGTTTATCTGTGTTTGCTGTGCAGTGGACGAGCAACCTGTCCAGGGTGTGAGGATGTGAATATCATCATAAAATGATTCAGTCCATATGATAATATTCAGGGAAAGGTCTCATTTAATTTACAGAAATCTTGAATATAAGTCTATAATATTTTTCATTCTGTAGACAATAATGTTTTTTGTATGTGGTTGCAGGTTGTAGTGAGACTTTACACATCTGCAAACCAAAAAGGAGACTGGTGCAATAGTGGATTGTGCAGGCTGTTTTATAGTTAATATTTGTTATTATTTCCTATAATTATTATAATTATTATTACTATTACAAAGCTAGGAAGCTTATCGGCAAATAAAGTGTCAGTTTCAGCAAAAAGTCAAAGTAATTTATTTTGTTTTGATTGGTTAATCCACTTTCTGACACATACTAGGAACTACTGTTATACAGCTGGGAAGTACTGACAAAAATGTGACAAATGTCAATAAATTTATATTTCATAATATGTAATATAATAATTGGTAATAAACGTATTAACACAAATTTATCATTCTTACTGGATTTCTGTCATTGTTTTAACGATATTAAACTATATTTTAAGTGGTAAAGTATTAAAAAAGGTCTGAAAAGGTCTTGATGAATGATTCGGTGAACATGGCAGAATTATTGCACAGCATGCTGGGATAGCAGCTAACCCCAAGCAGTCCTGCACAGTGTTAGTAGGTATAGTGGATGGATGGATATTTATTATTAGTCGAAGGACCCTTGCTCACATCTGTCCAGCTAGGTTGACAAAATCATGAGAATGTCAAGTTTGAGCTTTCCAGTAGAAAAAAAAAAACTTTTCTCAATAGATTGTTTTTCCTGTAGCTGTATGATCTGGCTCTTTTCGGCACTTGAATTAAAAACCTAAGTCTGCCCTCTTTCATTTTGCTGTACAGATATTTATGACACTTTCTAGTTGCATGTTTACTTTAATTTTCCCTTTTAGATTGGTGTACACTGTTAGACTTCATATTAAGGAAAGGACAAGAAAGGTTATGGAGAGTATGGATGGCAAAAGTGACAGATTTAAACCTGTAACATGGCAAGAACATTCCCCTAAACCCTGATGAGTCATAAGGGCACCCCGTGTTGTCCACCTTCTGCTCAGGCAATCATTTCCCAGTAAACGAACAAATCCTGTGTATGTGATTTGCTAAAAATATGATAATGTTATTATGTTAAGGCTGGAGCACTACATACAGTCTACATAATCTATAGCCATAAACACAACTTTGTATAACAGTAATTACATCACTGTTATAATCCAACAGCAGTACATTACATGAGGAATTTAATTTAGTGATCACATGATTTTACAGTATAGAATTAGGTCAGGTGAATGGGAACAATGCAGTTGAGGAGATTACAGCAATTATAGAGTGTATAAAGTGACTGTAATTGTTTGAAGCATGCAACACTATACAAGAATGTAATACTGATTGCATTACTCACATGACTATCATTTATTAGCTGCAATCAGCTGGTACTGTCTTGGTCTGTCCCAGGATCTGCAAGTACTGGAGAGCGTCTTTCCTAATGCCCACTCTTGTGGTTATTTGCAAGGAGTCAGGGGCCAACTTGGAAAGAAGAGGAAGTGTATGTTAAAACTGTGTGTATAGCATTTTTACTATACACAAGGGTTAAACCTGGATGATGATGCCATCCTGTTGCTCAGAATGTGATGCTTTTTGTAATGTTAAGCATAAAAACCCAGTGATCCCAATTGTTGATCTCCAATTTGCATTGGAACCAGTTGAAGTAAACTTTATTGACCATTAAGCAAAGTGAGTAAGATTATCATGCTCAATAAAACACAAAATGACAATTTTTATTTTTCGGCCGTAGCATCAATATTTAATCAGATAACAGGTGTTTAGAGCTGCATTGATTAGTCAATTAAACGATAAGTTGATTTAAAAAGTAGATTTATCATTTCAGCTACTTTTCACTCAAAGAAACTCAGAACAATTGGTGGTTTCAGCTTCTCAAATATGTGAATTTACTGTTTTTCTTTTTTATATATGATGTTTTATGACATTGTTGCGTTTTGGTCTGATGGACAGGAAAAATCAAGCAATTTTACGATGTCACCTTGGGCTGTGGGAAGTTTCAAGGGGCATTTTTCACTCCTTGTTGATATTTCATAGCGAATAATAGAGAAAATAATTTGCAGATTAATCAAGTAGGATAATAATTGTTAGTTGCAGCCCTACTGGTGTTGCACACAGTCAAGAATCAAGTGTCACGCTTAACAAATCATTAATTAAGCCCATGTGTCACAACTTCATTAAGGTAATCAGGCTATAGGCACTAATCTGATCACAGTTTATCACACATTACACCACCTACCAATACACATTCTTACACACTGCTGCTCCCTCCCAAAAAGATGAAACTGTGTTTGCTAATTTAAATCTCTGCCTTGATTTGCAGCCCTTTTTATGGAGAGGACTTCTACTTTGAGATCCCACGTCCATTTCAGTGTTTATCCTTCTATGTTTATGCCAAGAGTGTTTTCCAAAGGGAACTAGCTGTTGGTAAGTAGCATTAAGTAAGACACCTACACAAATATATTTTCTCATCTGCATGGATGAGTAGTAGTTTCATGTGTATGTTTGTTTGTTTGTCTTTTCAGGCAAGGTATCAATCCGGAAGGATGACCTGTGTAAATACAGTGGGAAGGAGCACTGGTTTAGCCTTCAGCCAGTAGATCCTAACTCAGAGGTCCAGGTAATTTCTCAGAAGAAGTTAAAATGTGTCACCTAATTTACAGCATATCTCATCCTGATAATATTTTTTAAACA
Organism: Seriola lalandi dorsalis; assembly: GCF_002814215.2. NCBI lineage: Eukaryota > Metazoa > Chordata > Actinopteri > Carangiformes > Carangidae > Seriola > Seriola lalandi. Next base: position 515,507 of record NW_019522670.1, read on the forward strand.
TTTTGGTCTTGACTCTTAACTGCTCTTGCTTTAAAGTTGACACTAAAGTTATTGATAATTAGGCTACATCACTGACCTCTGTCTCAGGGGATGCATGCTTTCACAACTTGCAGCACCCCAACATAATAAACAGGAAATCCACTTGCATGTGGTCTGAAATTTGCATTCAGATAAGATCATTTCCATGTCAGAATAAGGTTTGTAGTCTCTGTCCAAACTGTCTTGTTTTTACAGTTTGTAAATGAAACCAAGACAGGCTCAACTCTGTTCAGCGATACCCCGCTGCTGTCAGCCTACACGCAGTAACACTTCAGCATAGTCTGGTTGCAGAAAAATGAAATGCAATAAGCAAGACTCAGGTTTTGAATGTTTCTGGCAGACCCGAATGAAGAAAAATACTATAGGATTTCTTAACTTTTAAACAAGAATCCTATATCTAAAAGGATTGCAGAACAACCATTTGCACATTGTATACATTTTAGTGTGTTATCATGAAAATATGACAAACTGTGGAGTATGACATTAAGACAGCAGGTGGCTTTAAACCCACATCACTGTGAATATTGTTTTTGGTATTGTACCATTGTTTGATCATCATTATTTGTGCCACCTGCAAGACTGAGATGTGACCGCCAATATACGAGCTCTTACATTGGACTTTGACATGGTGTTTCAAAAGTCTGGATAAAATTCATCAAGTATTTGTCCCTAGCTCTCTCCCATCTTTTATAACATGCAAATGTAACTGGTCTGTTGCTGTGACTGCATGCAAGATGGTTACTTAGAATTTGCATACTGCCTAAATCCAGGTAGTCATTGTATTATACCACCAGCGTGTCATCTGCCCAAAAGCCCAAGATAAAATATTGTAATGAAGTCAATACTCTGACATTAGTTGTCAACGTTGGAAACTTCACTGGGTGTCTATGAATTATGTGATTGATTAATTTTCTGTTAAAAGCCTTTTTTTCTACAGTTGTTTGCAGCTGGTTGGAGTAGTTAGCCTTCAGCTGTAGCACTCACTAATGATTACAATACTGTAGCTACTGTACAATCTTGACCAATCAGGTGTTTTTGGCCTACTGTCTGTCTTTATGTTTTGAAACGCTTTCTTTTTTTTCCTTCTCAGCATTTTATTGATAATTTCTTCAGGGGTGCAGTTCTAATTCTTATCACATATAGGGCATGTATGTGGGTTGTTCTATTTGATCAGATAGTTTCTGTGGTCTCGTTGCTTTGGGTGAAACTACAGCACACTACCACTTCTGTGCTGCTGTAGCTAACGTATTGACTCTAGCTGCCATTAGCCCACGCCAGACTATTCTGGGTATGTGCTGCTACACTGATTCACTCACAAGTAGACACTTTCTACTGCAGAGTTACATTAGTGAGTGATGGAGGTGTTTTTGCAATGCCTCTCTGGCTTGGTTTTATAGTCAAACAGGCGCTGTGTATGTATTCTGCGAGCAGTGTTAATCATATTCTAGTGAACTTGCCCAGTTTATAAAAAAATAAATAAAAAAATTGCAATGATAGAACAAACGCTACACATCTTTTTGACCACATTCATTTGCCAAAAGGGAAGACAGGGAGTCGTAATGTGAGCGTTCATTTGCTGATGATATTGGCCCATTCAGATCCTTGCAAAGTAGTTTGTATTAAATTGGCTTAAAGGCCTATCTTGCATCAGAAAGAACTACTCGCCATCTCACCCAAGTGCTGAATTGCAGAGATGGAGTGCAAGTGTGTGGGCGTTTTGTTTAGCTCTCTATCTCTCTCTCTCTCTCTCTCTCTCTCTCTCTCTCTCTCTCTCTCTCTCTCTCTCTCTCTCTCTCTCTGTCACTCTCGCTCTGTACCTCTCTCTCACTCTCTGATACTTCCGAAGGCAAGACCGGCAGCCTTCACCACATCCGACCCCGTAAAGATCCTTCTGAGTGATGACAAAATTCACAGCTGTTGTGGCAGCTTGTAACACATGGTACCTCCATTAACCTGAAACAGCATGAAACATGAAGTGGAGCTGGGCCACAGGTCAGGGATGACCAGAGAATATTATACTTTCATTGCATTAAAACAAAATGCAATGAAAGTATTTTTACATGTCATCAGTAAAGTAAAAATTAGGCTTAGTGGGTAGGTGAACTGAGGGATTTGGCATCTGGTCATTTTCTCACAAGCACACACTACAGCCCACACTTATCTTGCTTTACAGCCCACATGTTAGCTTGCGATTCGGCTTGAAACTTTTGACTCTTGTGTCCTGATGTAAGACTGAGATCTCATGACTTGAATAATTTGTAACTTCTCAGCAGTGACTCTCCTCTCCTCATCTTCAACAGGGTAAGGTTCACCTTGAAATGCGATTGAATGAAGTGATCACAGAGAACGGCTCAGTAGGTCAGCACTTACTAGTCCGGTGAGTACCAAGGTTCCCCTGTTGCCAGGCAAGTTTGATCTAATTCACTTTGTTGTCTCATGAACTGGGTAAGTTTGGAAGGGATTTTACATCAAGGTAGAATTTTAAGAAGTTTTAAAAGCTGAGAGTTGAACCAAATGAACAAAAATCAAATCCTGTGTTCAGGTTTATTCATACAGCTCTTGAAAAACAAAACAAGTTTGTGCCAAAGTGCTTAACATAGGAAGATCAGGTATACATACAGTATACATACATGTGTCTTACATGTACAAAAACACACTTAGAAAGCAAAGGCTGCATTAAATAAGCCTGACTAAGCCTGAAATAACATAATAAAAACAGAAAATCAAAGTTATATGAGGCATAGAATTACAATAGACAATCAGGAAGACAAAAAATAAAAATAAACACAGAGTCATGCAGCAAATCAACAATTGTTAATCAGCATTTTAAGTTGTGTGGCTTGATGGGGGAAACACAACACCTCACTGTCCTGAACAGACTAAAAGGTTAAGGAGACTTTTTCCACACTATTCCCAAAACAAACAAACTGTGTATTGTAGCATTGTTTCACAGGCAGTAACAACGGCAATGGCTCACTGAAAAGCTCTTCCTCTTCTCTGAGCTGCAGTGAGTACAGCCAGTGAAAGGATTTTCAGCTGTATACGTTTTCTCAGTGATTGTAGTATTATATGTGTCTGGCTAGAAAATTATAAGAAATGCACTATTTGTGCTGTGTCCACTTTTCTTAATAGCTCTGAGAAAGATAAATGAGAAAGAAAAGAGAAATCCGTCAAAGCTGTGATCAAAATGTGGTCCTCATTGATGAGATCATATCATTTGGAAATCTTAGCTCTTAGCCCATTTGGTGTGTGTCACAATATTACTTTATCGATCACCTCTATGTCCCAGCTCTGCTATTGACATCAAAAAGTTGCCACAAGTACAAACTGTTACCAGATAATCATACAGTAGGATCAAAAGAACGCGCTCATTGAAGGACCAGGCGGAGCACATGTGCGTACAAGCATATGTGTCAGACCTGATGCTGTTTACGTGTGATGTTTTGCACCCCCCATTCATACTTGAAGAGCAGGCTAATGAGGAGGAAGTGATGGCATCTGAGCAGGAAGCCTGCGCTTCTCACACTGCAACCGCTGTGGTTTCTGCTGCCGTCATTCACTGTGTCACTCAGATTGTTTGCTTAAGCTGTAACTGCTCACTGTCAGCTTTCACCATATGTGCATGTTCACTCATCTGTGTCTGCATGGCGCCCTGCTGCAGTGTGATTAGCCACCAGAGATGGTCAGAGATGGGAATGAGTTTAAGAAAGAGATGCAAAGGAGAGACTACAGGGAATATTGTCATGACACCCTGGAAGATGATACACAAACATCCTGACATTTGCTCTGCGGGGCTTCTCCCTCTGGCATCACTTAGTGCTGGGCTGAATTCATTCTTATTCTCTGGTGACTCCTGCTTAGCAGCCACATCCTGTTTAGAGTGCCTACAGTGTCTGTTTGTTGTCACCTAAACACCTGTGAAAATAGCAGTGGTCCCTGTGTGACACAAGGCAAACGTGAGGGCATCGCAGTACCTCTAAATGAAGACTGTAACACCACGGTGTCGGTGCATAGCGCTGTTTTATATTGGTGACAGTCTGCTTTACTCTCCGCCTCCATGTCTGTTTGAGAAGCGAGGACTTGGCAGCAGTGTCATTTTTTAAATTGTGATCTTGACAATTGACTAAGCAAGACTGAGACTGATAAACTGGACAAAAATGAAACAGAGAAAATCACTTTTGACTTGCAACCAAATTCATAGCAATATGTTAGTCCTTCTGTTCTGTGTCCAATGCTGCTTCCAGGCATCATGACCAATTTTTTTTTCTTCAACAAAATACAACACTATGAATCAATGCTTCATCAAGAGGGGAGGATCCAATAATTAGATTGATGATTATTTTTAAATGAAAATGTTGTCCTGAGTCAACATTTTACAATCACAGAATCTAAATAGGACATCAAAACATGGATTTGTTAGCTTTGTACAGTACAACCCTTATCAGCAGTGTTAGTGGTGCTTAAAAGGTTGTTTTTTTGTTTTTTTTTATATGATATGCATGAATTAAGCCTGATTTTAATTTGGGCAAAAAGTAATTAGTGAACTTTATATGTATTATTTACACCGAACATACTGTTATTGTGTGTTTGTGTTTGTGTTTGTGTTGGTGTTGGTGTTGGTGTGAGTGAGATAATTATGATGATGATGCTGCCCTGAAATTAGATTCTCATATTTTTATGGCTTATTACTTGACTCCTTGAGTTCATTTGTTTAAAAACTTGATGAGGTTGATGCCCACTGTGTTTATCAGTAACAGTGATTGGTTACTTGCTCTGTGGTGGTACATGAATATTACCTGAGGCAACACATCAATATAAAGATTTGGTTTTATGATTATGTCCTGTTTTAAAAGTCAGAGATGTCTATTAAGCTGGTGTATGGAGACATCCATTGTCTCTGAAATAGTCTTCCCATTGTGTTACAGTGGTACCTCAAGTAGACTTCAAAATCTGAACTTATTTGATTATTCATGGGTGTCCTGTTTGAAGTAAATCTCTTTTTATACTCACTGCTGTGATAGTGCAGTGCAGACCATAGAGGGGTAATGGCAAAAGCATTTCTACTGAGGCAACAGGAAATTGTTTACCATTGATGAAGCTAATCTCTCCCAATGTCTGGGCCACTTTAAAGCCTGACGATCCATAATTGTTTGAAATTTTGAAAGTTATGTTGAAGATGAGCAGAAGCATTTAGAAGGATAGACCACCACCCTGCTGCCAATCTGAAACTATGTAAATGAAAACCTTCATAATAATAATAATAATAATAATAATAATAGCAAGTTGTGTCCCTGGATAGTAATTGTACTTATTTCTTTGTGACTTCCTGTAGGATAATCGAGTGCCAGGAGCTGCCTTTGATCAGTGGGCAGAACTGTGACCCCTATGCCACAGTGTCACTTGTTGGACCTGCCAGGTAGCTGGATGCCACACACACCGCAGGAAGTGTTTTTAAGTATAGAAGCTGTATGAACTGTCTGACCACCTGCCAGGTTTAAATTATCTTTTTAAAATCAATGTATTCAAAACAGATTACACTGGATTTCTAGAGCTGGCTAACCAAAGCTCTACAGCCAGAATATTCCAAAGCATTTGGACTCTGGCTGTAAATGTCTGCTCACCTTTTGCCACTAACCTGGACCTTGTTTCAATTAGTAAGACAACATCTGAGGATTTTAAGTCATGTCCTGGCATTTACAGGATCATGAGCTCAGCAACGTAACCAGGGGCCAGAGCATGTAGTGCTTTAAATGTTAACAATAAAATGTTAAAACAGACTGGGCCAGTCGAGGGAAACTCATATCAGTTTGATATTTATGATCCATTTGCACCTGTAACTGTAGTTGCTAAAGGAAACTGAAGCTAAGGCAGTAGCATAATGATTTGCAATTATCTAATCTAGAGAAAGCAGTAGATTTAGATTTAGATTTATGGCTGCAATCTTGATGCAAAGAAATTAAAACAGGATTTAAAAACTATTGTGGAAATAGTATTTTTTGCTTACTATGAGCAGGGAAATTTTTTAAAATGTGAGTATCAAAGTTTTCTGTAACGTTTCTCCTCAGGTCTGACCAAAAGAAAACAAAGGTAAAGAAGAAAACCAGCAACCCTCATTTTGAAGAGACCTTCTTCTTTGAGGTAAATTCTGAAACTTCGCACTTTGCTGTTTAACCACATCATGGGTTTGAAATGATCTGCTGGTTGCATTGCTGTTGGATTATGTGAAAACAGAATCATAAAAAAAAAAAACTGTATTTGTACAAGTAAACCAGTAAGTAAGCCTTGACATGTTCATCCTCAGGTCACCCGGTCCAGCAGCTACTCTAAAAAATCTCATTTCCAAGTGGAGGAGGAGGACATTGAAAAACTTGAGATCAAGTGAGTTTTTTTTTTTTTTT
>NW_019522670.1:521979-599832 GCF_002814215.2 Seriola lalandi dorsalis
CTCACTCTCTCTCTCTCTCCCACTCCCTCGCTCTCTTGTTCCCCCTCTATAGTCTTGACAGAAGAAAAATTATTTCTTAACAACTTGAGGACAAAAAAGTGAATTTGGATTTGGTGTGTTCTGACTACTGATAGAGAGCCTTGGTTTCTGGTTAAGGATATGTGGGGCTTCCATCACAGTGGACTCATAGCTCACTGGGTAAGACTAGACAGAGTCAAAGGTAAACACTCATGCATGGTTTTGAGGTTTGGATTTGAGGTGGTGTCATTGCACGGGTATTGTATTGACATTTATGCACCAAGCAGGTAAGCACCACTCAGGAGTGACAGTTATTTTGTCCCCTTTTCCATATTGGAATTGGGTGGTTACGTGTTTGTGCTGAACACATACACAAGCAACAAATGTTGTGTCTTACTTGATGCACATGTGGTTTTGATGTTGTTTAATACGTTATATTCATAGATGAAATGCGTTGTTTCAGTTCTTCTCCTCCACCTTTGCAGAGTTGATTTGTGGAACAATGAGAATCTGGCTCAGGATGTGTTTCTGGGGGAGACGCGGGTCCCTGTCAAGATCCTGCGAAGTGACCACATCCACAAAGCCTGGTAAGGACGAGACAGAGGAAAATGTTGTTTAATTTCTAACATCTACCATCCGCAAGGAATGGAAACAAACACAAATGTGTAATTTAGGTATGAACAGATAGAAGAGCATCTCCTGTCACATGAGTTACACAATTTGCTACATACGTCAGACCTCTTCTTTCACAGAGTCTTATTCAGTCAAATCGAGACACACACTGCTACAATCTGCTGAAAACAGTATTAGAGTATTTAAACATTCATAAATCCGTTTAGACAACATAAAAAAGACTCCTCTTATAACTCCAGATCTCGTGTCATATCCATCTGATTGAATGAGCTCTTCTGATTGGTGACCATCCAGACCCTTAATATTTGCACAGCTTTTATTTAGACTCACGTCAGACTTTGATTTACAAGGTGGGGTTCAAATACAAGTTTATTCTTTATAATTTGATTATTTTAGACACATAGTCAAGAAATTATTTTGTTTTGTCTTTTTTTGTGCGCAGCTAAACTTACAAAAGTAATTATGAGGAATCCACACATAAGCATACAGATAGTAGCAGTGTGTTACACCCCTATTATCTGTCTATCTGTCTTAACACTAATCTTGCATGTTTAAAAATTGATTTGCAGAACCAAATCATTTTTTTTTTAATGAAGTCATAATTCAAGAAGCTTGAAAAAGCTGCCACACTCTCTTAAAAGCTTCATACTGTCAAATCCTCTGTCATACACAGGCCTGTTGTTCTGTCCTGAAGGCTTTCATGTACTACGAGGGCTGAAAATGAAAAGGCCCATTTTAGATTTCTGGGGGTAGATAATATGAAACTCCGAGACCTGTGCTGCATACATAGACCAGTATTGGCTCAAGTTTCTAACTACCAAAGACCTGATGATTTTTTTTTCCTATGGTTTTTGTTTTAGTACAGACAGGAACCCGTCATCTTGGTTGAAATTATTGGAAAGTGCAAACATAAAGAAGGGACAATGAGAAAAATAAGTCCAGGTTGTTATTTTTGTATCCAGAACAAATTCTGATGTGTTTGTTTCTTAAAAAAAAGTATTAGATTTTTTTCATTACACAAAACCAGGCAGAAACTGTCAATCTGACGTCATGACTCAGTCAGCTTCCTCTTAACTAGATCAGGTCTTTACAGGAGGTGAGGTGGAGCCTCTTACATTGGAATCTGCATCCTGCTTATCCATTATAACAACTTGTACTGTTAAGTTCTCCGTGCCAAGAAGCAGGTGATTTGAAAATCTTCCTAGATTTCTCAGTGTTCAGCAGTTTTTCCATTGTGTGGGTGTTTCCCTGCTTTGCGTCAGTGTAGGTGATGTGGGATTATGCCAGATAGCAATCTGTTGGTACATGAGGGCTGTGAGTTGAGTGCGTGGGTGGCTTTTTGCATGGTGGCAATACCTCATATCTTGTGTTTATGCTGGAAATCGTCCATGTAGCACACATAGAAACGGCTCAGCTTCATAGATTCGATGCAGGTGATCAGGTGACTTCTTCAGAGAAATGTCTCTGTGCCTGTTTACCATGATTACAGATAAAGCAGCTTATGAACGAACCTATAGTACATAGCTGCAGCTTTTGAAGTACTGCAGCTCAACTCTACATTGAATCGTTTTGTGTTTTGCTCCACCTGTTGGCTTCTAAGGAGATGTGCATGCAGCAGACAGATGAACAATATTCTCTTCAAACAAAGTGAACAAACCCGTTGATTTTAAGTGGAAATTATCCAGTCCACCACAATTGTTAAAACAACTGTAAAGTAAGTAGATAGCAAAGACAGCTGTCTGATTTATGTGGCATATACAGGAAGGCATTAGCTTTTTCGAGTAGTACTTAGAAACCCCTTTAACATAAAGTTTGAGCTGCTTTCATCTTAGTGACGCTTCAAGGTGACAGTAGATACAGCAAAACATCTTCTAGTTGTATTAATGAAATCTGCAATTATGTATTGTGCATACATTATACCTTATACATTATGCACTATTTGAACAGAAGCCCTAACATTTATGGATATACTTTTTTGGTTTTGTTTTCTGTTTATAAGGAGCTCTCATGCTTGTCGATTAAACCTTTAAAAGCTTTGCGATGCTAAATTCTGTCTAAAGGCAACACTGCCCCAGTTAGAAAACAGCGATATATAAGCTCCAGTGTTTACATAAAGTCTCTCATTTAAATATTACTATCTATACTGCAGTATTTCTCATGTTCATTGTCTCTATACGGTGCTTATGTATCTCTGTGCTGGTTTTATAACAGCTTTTAAACAGCGCAGTGTGTTCGTTCACAGCGCTGTGTCCAGAAAGTATTTTCCAACCAACATGTTCATCCTGTCATTTTTTAATGCAGAAAGGTAGTTGTATGCATAACTTATCACATATTTTTTTTGCCATGGTTTTCCCATGTGTAGATACTCTCTGTTTTCCCTTTACCTGTCTTTTTTTTTGCCTGTAATCAATGACTCAGTTGGTTTCTGCTGTGCTGAGCAGCTGGTTTCAGGACAACAGGATCAGGATCAGCATCTATTTCCTTATTTATTTGGCCTGTATGTAATTTTATACACAGTATACAGTGTACTGTGTACATGGCTGTGGTTGTGAATAGTGTCCATAGCGATGCAGAGAGCAGTAGTTCAGGGTGAAAACATTTACTGTTGCGTTATCTGGAGGTGAGCTGAAGTGTCCAGCCTGTGGCATAACTGACGCTCACTCACCTGCGTTCCTCAAACAGTTGATCTTAGTGTCTTCCGAGGTTACATTGCAAAATCCCTCTGTTTTCAAGCAGCCTGGTTAATTATGGTGACGTACAGTATTGTTTCCTCACTGCACAGCGCACTAACAAGCCGTTTGTCTCCCTGTGGTGTAACAGGTATCTCCTCCAGCCTAAAGGGAACGGCAGCAAGTCCAAGTCTGATGATTTAGGATCCTTGCGTTTGAAGCTGACCTACATAGAAGACACGGTGCTGCCATCTGCCTGCTACACACCACTCTGCAACCTGCTGCTCAAATCCCCAGATGTGAAGGTAAGGCAAAAGCTGAAGTTGCAGTGGATCCTAAGATGGAGGGAAAACCTTTAAGAAAGAATTTACACAGCTGTACATTTTTAATTTCAGGCAATATCAGAATCTAGGCCAGTGTACACTGAAATCATTCTGGGGCTCCTATTATATATAATTCCTGGTGGTGTAGCTTTCCTTTGTGTAGCTCAGTCACCTCAGTCTAATGTTTCTGAACTATATTGATAAATAATCATGGAATTGATTAGTCGCACATTGTTTTGTGTCGCGATTACTTCCCTCTCTTCAATTGGTGCATTTCCCCTTTTCACCCTTGCACTTTCTGCTCTCTTTGCCTCCTTCAGCCCATCTCAGCGTCAGCAGCACACATCTTGGGGGACATCTACAGAGAGCGATACGAGGCTGTTCTGCCTGTGGTTCGACTGCTGCTCCACCACAATCGCTTTGTGCCTTTTGTTTCTGCTGTGGCAGCGCTAGAGCTGGACAACACTCAGTGAGTCCTCACACATTCACAACACACAGTACAGGTACACACTGGTATGTAAGCAGACACATGTACAGAGAGATGTCATGACCACATTGTTACTTCTCTTATTTTTTTGAAAGCTTTAAGCTAAGTTCCTTTTTTGACAACCTGTGTGTGTGACTTTTATTAGTCTCTGCCATCATGAACAAAAATTAAGTTAGAAAACAGGAAACAGCGCTGGAAATTAATAGACATTTAAAGATGGATTCTCATCTTACCTTTATTTTAACTTTAATAAACTTGTAAAGCTTAGTATCTAGATAAAATGCCTTACCTGGACACTAAAAGCTTTGGAGGGAATGATGGCCATAACAACAAAAATTAGACCAAGGTCATAAAAACACAGATTTTTTTTAAGAAGCGCTGGACTGTCAACTTTGAATACTGAAACACAAGGAGTAGTTTAATTAGGATTACCTCATTTGTTTCAGAACTATGACAATATAAAAAAAAAAAAATTGTGAAATGATGTTAAATGAATGATGTTTCTTTTTGTGGTCAAAAATGGTTTTAATATCTGGTTGGTATTTTTGTGTCCATACAGGGAGGCTAACACTATATTCCGTGGCAACTCACTGGCAACACGCTGCATTGATGACATGATGAAGATTGTGGGAAAGAATTACCTGGCAGTTACCCTGAAGCCTGTAATAGATGAGGTATGACTAAGATTACTAACAAGGACACACACACACACACACACACACACACATACATACACATATCCAGATGCCAGAATAGGCATGAGTCACTGAGGTCAATATGGAAAACTCCACTTTCCACTGTAAGCAAGCAGATGTGCAGATGTAATTGGTAGGTTTGGAGTTTTTCCAGGCTACTGCATAAACCATTTGTTGAAACTGTTTTTCTATAATTTCCTCTAAATAGCATTACTATAATGAAATTGTAATTTTTTTGATCAGTCATAATTTTTTGGGCTTTTTGATGGTCTAACCATATGCCATATTGTATGTTTGGTTGTCTTCATATTTAGTCATTTATCTCTCATTCTATCTTTATTAAATGGAGTATTTAATTCTAAATTCTGAATGCAAACTCTTCATTTCTCATTACTACATTTGGCCTGAACCTAATTCTTTGTTGTTGTTGTTTTTCCTTTTAACCTTACATAGATTTGTGAATCCAACAAAACATGTGAGATAGACCCTATTAAACTAAAGGAAGGTGACAACGTAGAGGTCAACAAGGTAAATGTACTTGTCTCTTACAAACCTGTCTACACACAGGCTAATAACATACTGTCTATCTCTCATGAAACAAAATTTCTGTCTTTATTTTGTCTTTATTTTAAGATGTCTGTCTGTTTCTATATGTAGAGTAATTAGAACTAATGTTCTTGTAAACTCTGCAGGAGAATCTACAGGGTTATGTCCATAAGGTCTTTTCCTCCATCACCCAGTCCAGTTCCAGCTGTCCCACACTCATGTGTGACGTCTTCAGGTCACTGAGACAATTGGCCTGCAAACGTTTCCCAGGTAAAAGCAAGAGCCTGTATGAGAGACTGTTGTGTCTTTGCAGCCACTTAGTCAGAGAAATGACAATCCAGGCATCTAAAAAAAAAAAACCCATCCAGACACATGTGCATATAAAAAATCTGTGTATATCTGTCATCATTTTACTAATAAAATGTGTTGTCTCTATATTTCTATTACTCTGAGACAGTTCACCAGTTTATTGTTCCAAATTATTTTACAATTTATTGCATCATTTCAGTTTCTATATATTCATATTCATTTTTTAATGTTTTTGTTTCACTTTCTGCTGCATTATTTAGTGTTTATACCTTATATAAGTCTTTTAACAGATAAAATGACTGAGCTTTTATAGTCTGTTCATGTGTTAGTATATATGTCTACCACAAGGTGGAGCCAAAGCTTAACAGGAGTTTCATCTTTAGTAGTTTTTTTTTTTTTTCTTTCTGTGCTCTCCCTGAATAGTCATGACAGAAACACTCATAGTAAGCTGATGGTAATAAAGGTCACACTCTGGTCGCACAGTTTTTCCGAATGCTTTGAGAGACTTGCTTATTTCTTGTTCTCTTTCTCTTGACAGTTGACCCTCATGTTCAGTACTCAGCTGTTAGCAGCTTTGTGTTCCTGCGGTTCTTCGCTGTTGCTGTTCTCTCTCCACACTCCTTCCAGCTCCGCTCCCATCATCCTGTAAGTGCCTGGCCCCTGGCAACACAACACGCCAAATTCACACTTGACCTATACATTGCTGTTTATTCTATATTTTCTTCAATTTTAGGATCCTGAGATTTCCCGAACACTCACACTCATCTCAAAAACCATCCAGACTCTGGGCAGCTGGGGTAGTTTATCAAAAAAACTGGTAAGATTAACAGTAGCTATATAACAGTGAGAATGATAAGAAGGATGAAGAGTCCTTCTTATCGTTCTTCTCATGATGAGGAGACTTTAGTCTGGTCCAAAGTGTAATTTCTTGTTTAGAATAATGCTGAATAATGTTAAAAATACTGGGGTAACGAGTAGGTAACGACTAGGACTTGATGTTTTTGATTATGTAGTAGTTAAATAAAATTTTTTTATACCTGTCACATGTCTCTTTTCAGTCTAGTTTCAAAGAAACCTACATGTATGACTTCTTCAAATCATTTCAAGAGGACAAGTGTATCGAGAAAGTTAAAAAGGTATTTGCTGATATACTCAAAGGTCTGCAAAATGTGAACGTTTCTGTATTTGTTCATCATTTCGAATGAGTAGCGCTGATATCGATGTCGATTCTGTTTTCCAGTTTCTGGATGAGATCTCCTCCAACGTCAGCAAGGAGTCTAGTGGGCTGGAGGATGCCTGGGTTCTCAAGGAGGGGTGAGTGTTCATTAGGAGCCTAATGAGAAAAGGTCATGTTTCTTCTTTAACCATTCTTCCCTACAAAATTGAAGCGGTCTGCTTTTATTGTGACCGTGTCTGAAGTGCTTTAACAGACTTTAACCAGGCAGACATCATTTTCTCTCTTCAGAAGAGGGCAGTCATTGTTGTAAAGTATGAAACCCAGCCTATACAGCGTTAACTGTTTCCCTGAGCTACAGTAAATAATCTATCAGAGTGAACATGAGATACTAAAAGAGTTGCAATAGGCACATTAAAAAAAAAAAATTATAGTGTTGTAGTTAGTATGGGTGAAGCAAAAGTGCTGGATCTTAGATTTTCCAATATTCAATTTAGACTCAGGCATTGATTGACAAATTTTCTCAATGACCATGAAACTGTAATAAACGTTGTTGCTTTAAGCTTTGAATCAGATCAGATTTTCCATTGTAACTGGAGCCTTGTTCCAGCATTTTTAAGTCAGATCAGATTTTTTTTTTTTCTTATCCACAGTTATCGAAAGTTTTTTAAACATAACAAAAAGAAAATGCTGAAAATAAAGTTTTTAAGCCTCAATCTTGTGTATATACCTACAGGGAAGTACAGAAACGGACCCAAGGGAGAAAACGCCTTGGAAAGAAAAACTTCAAAAAAAGATGGCTCAGAGTGACCAGCAGGGAGCTCTCCTACCACAAACATAAAGGTGAGACCAGTATCTATCATTTGATTACTCCAACCAAATACATTTTTCAGCAAAACTCGTAGTGTAATATAAGATAAAACTAACAGGAGATTACTTTGTGCTGTTCGCTATCAAAGTATTATTTGTAACACTTCCATTACTAAAGACTTTTCCAATCCTACAAATAGTCGAGGTGCCAATTTATTGGTTTGATTTAATGCTAAAAGTTAAGATGTTCATAATGTCATGTTGTACATGCCTATTAAAAGTAACAGAAAATATTGATAAAGTTTAATTAATTCACAAACTACTCAAACTTATGACCTAATTAGTTGTGATGGAAACTGCTCCTCAGTACCACCCCCCCAGGGTCACAAGTCAGTTAACTGTGTTTACTCTGCCTTAACTGATTGATGACATTTGGGTCACTATCACACATACTTAAGTTAGGAGTGCTTTTTAAAGTAAATAAAATCCTCTCACGGGATTTCAGGAAATGGTGAAGAGTGATGTGTGATGATAAATTAGAGTAATTTTCTGTATTTAATTATGACTTGTGGTGTCAACATCTACCAGGAAGAACTTGTGTCACTACACACAAATTCTAGAAAAGATAAAGAATGAATACAGACAATTCAGTGTATGAAATCAAAAACAGTCCAGATGCTCTCAGGGGAGAAGTCACCATAAGAAGTGGGATGTTTGAAGGGTACACGTGGGTCTGACCCATCACTTAATGACATACTATGCTAACGTTTATCATGGGAGGCACCTGGCAATGTTAATTTCAACAGTAATTAATGTTATTATTCTCAAGAAAACAAACGCTTGTACTATTAAAGTATTGAAAGGTGTGGACCTTTACATATACCTTCTTTACATAGTGTAATTTGTGTTTAACACCAAACAGCAGGCTAAAATATAGCTCATTGATACTTCTGACAGTCCAGTGTATTATTCTTGACATAAACTTGACGGAATAACTTCTGCTTTCCAGGGAAAGAGGCCCTCTGCACCATCAATGTCAAAAATATCCAGGCGGTGGAGAAACTGGATGAAAGTGCCTTTAACCGCAAAAATGTAAGCCAATTCCCCTCAGATGTTCAGTCATCACTTCTAAAATCTGGCCCCCTTGTAATGGAAATTTTAGCCTTATAACAATTTCCTGAAGTTAAAATAAACAAATGATGAAATATAATATTGATAGTCTTGTGAGCGTTCGCTGACATCTGCTAAATGAGTGTAAATGGTTTCAAACTTTTGACGTCAGCAGACGAGTAAGTTGTTTGTCACTTTAATGTGAAACAAAATTGCTCGCAGGTTGTTGCAGGTGAAATGTTAAAGTCATTAGTGGTCTGAGGGCAGCTCCAACCTGTTTGTTACTATTTTACATGAGATTGTAAAAGTGTTATGGAAATTACCTGGAAATGATATCTTTAACAGAGTGGGGGGAAAAAAACTTCTTTGCTCTCTCTCTCGTGTCAGATGTTTCAGGTGGTCCACTCTGAGAAGCCTCTGTACGTGCAAGCAGGAAACTGTGTAGAGGCCAGTGAGTGGTTGGAGGTCCTAGGCCAGGTCAGTCGCTGCAATGAGGGACGCCTAGCCACCTTCCACCCATCAAATTTCACCAGTGGAGCCTGGCAGTGCTGCAAAAACCAGAGTAACAACGCACCAGGCTGCAAGCCCTGCACAGCGTGAGTCTTTCCTCTGCATTGTCATCATCATCACCACCAGCAGGAAAAGAAGTATATCATCTATAAAGTATTCAGTATTCTTGCTGCTCTTTCGTGGGGCATGTGTTGCAGATCGCAATAAACACTTCATAAAATCGTTCACTGCCGTTTTGAAACCCTGCCACTGGTGGTAAATTTGACCAATCTTGTAGGTGCTCAGTCCAAGAGTAGAGCTGTGGGGAACGAAAACAGTCACGTTGTGTGGAAAGAGCAGATTTGAAAACACTCAACTCAAAAATGGCAAGTTGACAAAGTTGGTGGGCTGTTTTACAGCAGCTGCAAAACACTCGCCGTCTGTTGCCATAAACAGATTGGGGTTTTTTTGTTGTGGATCGACACATGAAAACCAAAGAACTACCATGTCAACACAGCAATTTCTTTAAGTTTGAAATATTTGACCAATATCCCTTTTCCACTGCTGGAACTCTTTCAGGGACCTTTTGTAGGAAATAAAGCAAACTTTATTTGATAATTGTTTGAGTTCAGTTTTGTACTACAACATAAAATAAGCAGAAAATGCTCATTAGGCCCTCACTACTTTGGAGACAGGCATGTGGCCTTTTTGATTTTTACCCCAATAAATATCCAATTAATTTAATTTTCTTGTGTCATACACTAACTAGCAAAATGCAAACTAGCAAACATTTGTATAGGAATGATTCTGTTCCAAGCTTTTTGATTGATCCATACAGGCGGATTCCACTGCATTGTTCTCTCTGTTATTCATTCCTGCTCAGAATTTTTCCTTCACTTCTCTTCTCTCCTGTTTCAGCACCATGCTGGCCAACCTGCAGCTTGACATAGACTGTGACCGGGAAACAGAGAGAATTTTCTCCCTTCTTTCTTCAAACGATACCAAACTCCAGGACATGGAGGGTCAGTGCCTGTTCATAAAGTACTGAGTCTGTTTATTAGCAGGTTTTGATGATTACACTCAAATGTTAGAAAAACTGCTCCAGAGCATTATTGGGTTCCTGGAACATTACGTCATTGTTAGAGATAATGACCTGTATTAATGATTTATACATTACATGCGTGACCATATATCTACGCTTAACTAGACCTTGTGAAACAGACATGACATGGCATGTGTGTCATTGTTTCAACTACTAATTCAAAAAAGACAGTGCCAACCTTCAGGCTGTTCATCCAACACATCTATGTTGGGCGAATAGCCCTTTTATACAGAGTCTTTCCATTTTGCACTCTTGACAGGCAAAATCAGTCACCTGATCTCAATCCAAA
This sequence comes from Seriola lalandi dorsalis, assembly GCF_002814215.2. Taxonomy (NCBI): domain Eukaryota; kingdom Metazoa; phylum Chordata; class Actinopteri; order Carangiformes; family Carangidae; genus Seriola; species Seriola lalandi. The sequence goes on from NW_019522670.1 coordinate 532,634, forward strand.
TGAGCAGGTGTCTCTTACTGAAGTTTACTTATATGTTTGTTTGTATCCCCATTAGCTGCTAAATCATAGCAGCTATTCTTCCTGGGGTCCATGAAGATCAGACTAAAGGCAAAAGTTCAGCAAAACAGTCAAGATTTGAAGCTGGTTATATTACAGAACTGACTTATGTTAACTTGTCTGATTAGTTCACTTCGCTAAAACTGGGGGACAATGGCTACAGTGCCTACAGTGTTCATCTGATGTCATGTTTTCTCACTGTTTAATTTAAGAGTGTTAGAGGCGTTGCATTAGAGGCGACAGTGTCTCACCATTTCTGTAAATTTTCAAACCCAACAATTCAAACTTTGCACACAAAACAAGCGTCTGAACTAGTTCTGATTGAGCACAACCCGACCCTTCAGCTGCACTGTCTAATGATATTTGTCCTTTGCATAGATGCATGTGCCAGCATGGCGGTGTACCAGGGCCCTCAGCGGGAGCAGGAGGAATACTCCAAGTTCACCATTCAGGAACCCAAAGAGACCTTTCAGACACTCAAACAGCTCCGCAACGTCATGGAGGAACTTCAGATGCAGCACAACATCAGGAACGACACCACAGCGCAGTACGGCAGCCTGTGAGTCTGAACTGCTGTTACTTACATTGGTACTGTAATACATATGTAATGTGTGTTTGTGCGTATTGCTTGATCAAATTTTTTATGGATTAATTTTCAATCCGTATGTGGTGCATGACTTTGAATGTGTAACTTTTTATTTGTAAATGTGATGTGAACGTAGCTGCACCTTATCCTTTTCTGTTTCAGGGACAACCCGATAGTGGGGAAAACCTCCTAACCAGGACGGGCAGGTGTGGCCTGAGACGACCATACCAGCAGGTGACAGTACACCACAAAGAGCACCATAGTGACATGCTGGTGTCTTAAAGGAGCCCCGGGAATTTGTCCCAACGAGAACAGCTGCTGCATGTTCAGGAGAAGAGCAACTGATACACCCTGACCTCCAGACATCATGACTCCACTACAGCAAACGGGAAGTGGATGGATTGTGAGCTTTTCCAGGATCTCTCCTCGTGTCGCCCTCATCACCCCCACACCACCTCCACTGCAGGTCCCTTATAAAGACACTCTTCCCTTGTCTTAACTTACGTCCTCTCTTACGTCTCCAGCTGTATGAAAAAGGCATCATTAGATGGAGTGTGAATAGGCTGCTATTATTTTTATTCACCCAGTTTTATATCAACAGCTGTGATGATACTCTCACAATCTTTTAACATTTTGCTCTGACATCTCTCTTTGGCGTTGATTGATAATCATCTTTCTGGGGGCTCGTCCTCTACTTGTGCCCGAGTACACTTATATCTCTCTCCACTCTTGGTGTCCTTTCTCCTCTGAACAAATGGATATATATTTTCAGAGTACAGTTAAGTCGATGAAACCAATCTGCCTTACTATGATGGATGTTTCTTTCACATTAAATGCTGAGGGAATAATGCAGAAGCACTTTAAATATTTGGAGCACTCCAAATGTAAAATGATTAGATACTTGGTATCAGTCTCCCCCCTTTTGATCAGTTACATGATCTCGAGTACATTTTTGTTTCATTCCTGTACAATAACATTGATAGCCTGTAGTTTTTAAGATATTTTTCTTGACCAAAGACAATTTCATAGGTTTGACTTGAAAAAAAATAATGTATTTTGAATACAAATGTTTTAAAAGTGGATATTATGGAATATATATATATATTTGGTTTATCTGTACTTTTTTTTGCTAACATTTTAGTGACTTTAGACAAGTATGCTTTTCAGTTTTGAGTCCTGATAGCACATGACTGTGGTGTAGAGTTGTATTTCGCTGTGATTGTGAATCGTATTGGTACGGTGTGCATCGGATCTGTGCTGTCATGTCGAGAGCCTCGCAACATATCTATAGTGGTTTATGTAAGAAATGATGGAGGAATCAATAAGAGTAACAAATGAGCCCTGTTATCCCTAAATTGGTGTCGACAATCGATCAACACGGCAACCAACAAACACATCATGTCCTTGTTTTTTTCTTTATTTTCCAAACCAGCAGTACTGCGCAGCTCCAGCTGTTGTACTTTATGGCTTCAGAGAATTTGTTTGAAATGCGACACTCTGTGGCTTAGAGCTAAAAGTTGTGTTTTTAACTTTTCCACAGCTGTAAGTCGTAGCACTCCACTGCCAGTCAAGAAATGTCTATGTAGTAAACAAGTTAAAATAAAAAAATAAAAAAAAGATACATGCACTGATAAGTCACTTTTTAAGTGACTCATATCCTAGTTTTAATCCCAACAGTCATACGTTGCAGACGTAGCACTGCACCTGATCTTTACAGTAACAGAAAAGAAAAGAAAGATATTTGGTTGATTCTTTTTTTTAAACAATTCGGTTTATTACACAATAATGAAATGGATGTTACATGATATTGATACTGAAACCAAAACCTCAAAATTTTAGGTTGCGACTTTTTAAACATTTTTACTGTTTTTCTATCAATCGACTCATCGATTAATCAACAAATCATTTTTGTGCTGGAGAAAACTGATAAAAAAAATCAAACCTCAATTTAATCCTGTTTCTCTAATGTTTTTTTTAGCATAATTTGCCCATTTGAACAATGAAGTGTTTAAACAATAAAAAAAGAAACTTGAACTTATCTTAACAACAAAAGTTGAACATTTAATGCTGATAATACAGGGTTAACTTGTTTTGTTTGTTTTTTTTTGCTTGTGGAAATAAGTTGTTTTGTGTTGTGTTTGGTCCGTCATATATTTCTAACATGCATGTCTTGTATATTTAACAATATATTTTTATAGGAAAGCGTTTTTGTAACTTTTTTTTAAACACTGATCAATGTGTTGCTATACTGGTATGGTACCGTGTTATTTGTCTGCAGCACTTCTTTGAGGCCGGCCGCTTTTTCTTTTTGTCCCTTTACTGACTGTATGTGGTTGTAGCTGCTGCCAAACCTCTACTTATATCGATAGCTCAACGCAGAGTTACTGAAGTGAATTTTGTGAGTGTGATGTCCCACCGGGCTGCAGCTGGCACTGAGTCTGTTCACATAAGGCTGTAGGTGAGTGAACTGCCTAATCAGAGCCAAAATACAAATGTATAATGATTTTAAGAAATTGATCATTGGATGAACTTTGTCTGTGCTTGTGAAAAGTTTTCAGTTGGACAAAATTGAAAGAAATAACTTCTCTGAACCAAATTTCAACAACGATATAATCAGAGCATAAAGCTGTTGTATACTGTGTAAGCTTGCATGTCAATTCAATTTTAATAAGAGCCGTTGAACTAGCAGTTGACGTCGTCTGGCCGTGTGCTAATTTTCATACAAAGGTGAACATGTTTTGGGTTTTTATTTCCATTCACTTGGTCACTGAATTATACTTTTTTATCTGCTTTTAATAAGAGTTTTTTTTTCTCCATTTGTTTTCCCATGTCCGTGCATTGTCAGGAAATTAAAACGGTCTTTTTCAGTTTATGGATGAGATGCATGTGGAAACGCACGCAGCAGCCTGGTAGTTGTTGAAGTGCATTAGCACAGCAGCCGTCTTGACTTTCACACGTTGGACCGTTGCCAAAAGGATTAAGATTAGGGTTACCAAATGTTACCAAACTGAAAGGGAAATATTCATATTTGCTTTGAACTATGAGATGAATAACATCAGTGAAGGTAGTAGCCAACTCGTACATCTGATGTGGGTTTCTGAGGTCCTCATATTAATTATGGAAATGAGAGACGTTTTATTTTCCATACATGGTCTATTTTGTGTCATTTTAAAAGGATTAAAATAAACACTTTGCCAATGATTCTCCTATTTGTGACGTTTCTGCAAAAAGTCAAATATGAAGAAAGTACTTCTGAACATTGTAATAGATGAGACATCAGGTGGTAAAACTAGTTGTTACTTGCTGGGTTTTATGTTTTGGTCTTTTAGTGTGATGGATTTTGTGCTGCTGTATGACTTATCTTTTCTGTGGAAGGCATCTGGATTATCTCTATGAGTAATGAAGTAAAGCTGATCACATCATCACTAAGTTCATTTGAAAAAAAAAAACAAATTTTTCCCTGAGAACAGTTTATTGTTATAATAAAAAAACAAAGCATTAACAGAAGGACAGGAAGGAAAGTTAGGTTTGAGAAGAACTCTACATCCCACTGACCCCTTTAAGTTTTGCTTTTGTTCACGTTCACCCCTTTCATCCCTGTTTTATTCTTGAAAACGGCAATAAATGTAATTAAAATTCGATAACCAGCTGTGAAAATATAGGCCTGTGATCTTGCAACTGTTTTAAGCTTTGTGTGGAGTTAATTATACTTCATACTTTTATGGGTCATCTGTCTTATGATCTTCAAGAGGAAACAACAAACACAAACACACGTCTCATAGAGAAGGGCTCACCATTTCTAGATTGTTCCACCTCATGTTTAGAAGCTGTAATCTGATCCTCTGAGCAGCACAAGAATGCAGGTAAATCATGTTTCTGCCAGTTGTCACCTCCTGCTTCACCTACCCTGGGCAGAGACATGCAATAGGTCTCCTGGCCCTCCTACATGGGGGTAGGCGCCACAGACTGAAAGAGACTCCAAACCACGAAATGCTTTGCTTGTAGTCGTTTTACATCTTTTTGATTTCATTTGTGTCTCTTTGAGGTCATTTGTTTCTCTGTGTGGTCGTTTTGAGTCTTTTCGTCATTGTTTTGCATCCATTTGTGGTTGTTTTGTGTCTCTTTACGATCATTTTGGATGTCTTTATAGATTCTCTAAAGACATTGGAAATACAAAAATAAGATTTCAAGATTTCACATTTGAAGGCAGCACACATCCTGTGATTGAAGTTTGTTATAGTTGTGTATTAAACTACTGTCTGCACCATCTTAAGCTCATGTTTCCTGCAGAAAAATACCTTGTCATACACACAGGATATACCAGAATGGCAATCTGTTAAGTCAATGCTATCTATGTAAACGTTTGTTTTCACAGTGATACTATATCAGTGTTAATGATAATTTACTGGCAGACTTTTAGATACTGTAGTTTCACACTGAAGCCAGCTGTACACTGTTAGGAGCTAAACTGCTACGTAGAGAAAAAAAGAGCCACAAAAATGGATTGTTTTACTCTCTATGACAAGTCTCCCGAGTTGATTGTAATTCCTTGTGCTCATTGCAGCTGTTTTCTAGTCTTTTCACACTTTTCTCTCCTCTCCCCCAAACTGACAGGAGGAGTCCGACTGCTGCAGTTGTGTAAAAACTGGAGCATGCAGCTTGTGAAGAATCTCATTTCTCATGTGCAGAGATTGTTTTTTCCCATTTCAACAGTAATATCAATCTACTGCACCCCAATGTGAAAAAATAATCATAACAGTAAGACTGGGCCATATGGCAAACAGAGCAGCTTAAGGCTTTAACTGTGTGTAACTGGAAATACATGCATATACAGTCGATGTATTATCAAGATTGATTTTCTTCTGTTTGTCTCTGCACTCCAGCACCTTAGTGCTGGTTAAAGTTGTGAGTTTTAGCTTTCTTGGTGTTTGAGGGCTTAGAGATCAATATTCACTATTGATAAAGATTAAATATGTACAACCTTTCATACCCATTTCCTAAATTTGAGGCTGATGCAGCATGACAATAACACCATACAGTTCTGGGGTTCATTCTACTAGGATAGTTTTGAGAAAGTCAGTCACTTGACCTCAAACTGATTGAGCATGGGTTTCAATGAAGAGGAGACTGAGAACAAAAAGCCCCTGAAACCGGCAAGACATGAAATCAGGTTGATGTCTGTGGTTTGCAGGCTTCAGTTGGACACTGACTAAAAAGCGTTTGCCACCAAATATTGACTATGATGACTTTATTTAACTCTATTTTAACCCATTTTTAGCCTCCTAAAATTGGAATAAAAAATTACTACAGTTGTTAAACTGTTCTTCTGATGTGAATGTTAACACTCAAATTAAAGCTGCCACAGCCCCTTCAGCTCTTTAAAAAGATATCTGGTATTATCAAATATTAAGCATTGTATTACAGTACACTGTGCTGTTGCACTCCAACTTCTCATTACCTTAGAGGTTGTGTTTTTCACCCATGTTTGTTGGTTTGTTTGTTTATCAGCAGGATCACACAAAAAAATGTGCACTTCTCCTTCATTGGATAAAAGCATCTGCTATATGAGTAAATACATTGTAATGTAAATGTAAAAAAATAATGGACTGATTTGGACCAAACCTGGTGGAGGAATGAGGCATGGGACAGGGATATGCCCATTAGATTTTGGTGCTGATCCAGTTGAAGAGGCTGATCCAGGAATTTCTTTTATCACATTCCTTAACATTGCGAGATAGGGAGATAGGGGGGAAATTGGCAGACGCTGGCAGAAGTTGAGGATTAATCATTCAGACCTCTCACACAAAGTCATCACTGGGTCATTTAGATATTTTTGTCAATTTCTCAGGAAATAATGTATGGCTCTTGATGTAAATAAAAAAAGTTGCACATCGTCATGGTGTTGAGATCTATAAGGCTTTGTATAATTTGGTGCAGATCCAGATAATAACAGGGGTCTGACAGACGCGTGTAGGATTGTTTGGCCTTGGTGGAGGAATGCACTCCACTGAGTGCCACTCAGTTTATTCTTCTCTGCCCTGGCAGTGCTACGAGAAACAAAAACTGGCAGCATTTTTCTGTGCTGGTAAGTTTGCTGCTTTGCCCCTGCGTGCTGTCCCTGGCAGCTGAAAGCATAGGCTCATAGTCACTTATGGATAATGAACTCACAGACAGTACTAAGGTCTAAGTGACATGTTCTGTTTGAAACACTCAGTGAATTACATACAGCCTGTGCAAAACGCTGTCGGGTCTAGAAAAACAACTGTGCAGTAGACAGGAGGTATTTCAGAATTCCCACTTTTTTATGTGTACAAATTATATGGTTTTGAGAATGTTGGCGTGTTTATCAAAAGTCCTCAAACCAAGCTATTGAGTTACTGGGTTCACTCAACCATTACAGTGTAAAACATTCTTTCTTTATTTATCAAATTGATCAACATGAGTTTTGACAAGGAGTAGCACTGCAGCCGCACAGAGTGTGAGGTTTGTTTATGTTCAAGGTGGTCACAAATCTTCGGGTAACACAGTATAGTATGTGCGATACGGTTGGTTTAGGACGCTCCCTACACTTTGTTTGACATCTATATGTTAAAGTATTATGGATGGAAGATATTATACCTCCAATATCCACAGACAAAACATTGGTTATGTTCTTGGTGCAGCTGGGTGCTCAGGGGAGCTACACATACCTTGTTTTATCTATTTTTATTTGATTTCAATCTATACTGTATTTTATTTTCTTCTCCTTCCTGATGCTCTTGTATGTGTTGTTTTAATGTATTTTTATGCCTTGTGTAACTGTCTTTCAATCTCTTCTCTGTTTAAAAGCCGCTACACAAATAAACCTGCTTTGCCTACAGGGATACTCCTGGTTGAATTCCAACCATGTCATATAGCAGCAGACAGGATCTCTACCAGCTGTGGGGCGCTGTACCACTGCTGACCCCGCACTCTCACCTCCTGCGAGAGGGAAAACAATCCTACAGCCATCAGTGAAGAATCGCCTCTTTCTTCCAAAATGGCATTCCTGTCGAGTGTCTAAAGCAATATTTTGACATTTTAGGAAATACGCTTTTGGACAGAGCCAGGCTATCTCCCCTCATTTCAAGCCTTTATGTTAAGCTAACTGGCTTTATATGTAGCACATAATTATCAGAGCAGATATGGAGTTAGTAGATTTTATATTTATACCACACTGTTTGGTACATGACTTCATGCCTGAAAACAAATAACCTCTATTAGGAGGTCAGGGTGCTTTTTTTTCTTGGGAAATGCTTTGTTCCCATCCGTCACTGTCAGCATCGTCATATGTGGCAAGGCTCTGACCCACAAGCTGTCTTCACTTTTATTTGGAGGAAATCCAGTTCTGAAAGTCTCTGTGACAGGAAAATATTTGTTTTTCAAGGGTCAAATTTATACCACAGCATGAGATGTCTTCACGTTACAAGAGTACAAAGCTTCATCTGTGAAGGAAAACAGACACTCTAAAATGGTTGTTAAAACTTTAATGTAGAATACACACATCAATCTGCAACACGCTGCTTTCTGATCCCTGAGGCCTATGTAAAGTCCTTATTGTGTTGTGATGGTTATACTTGTACTACTTCATCATTTCCTGTCTCCTGCAGCTATCAGACATAGCATGAAGGGTCAGGTCACCCAAAGGTCGGCCCAAAACGATGGAAGTAACATTTTGTTAGTCGTCATCAGACGGGTACAGTTACCTTAGAGCTGCACTCAACAGCAACATATCTGTCCTGAAATAATGTCCTGGATAATTTGGACAATTTTTTTCAGTTTATCTGTACAGAAAGGAGAGAGAGGCTGGGATTGTGGCTGAAAAGTGTGGTCTAACCGAGGTGTGTGTGTGTGTCTGAATACAGCAAAGTTTTTGTAGAAAACTGAGTTCACTATATTCAATGGCACAGAAAATATACTGAGACAGAATGAGACGGTCCAACAGTGAAGCAACAATCTACCCTTGCCTTTCTCTTGTATAAATAAATGAACAGAGCCTCCTTAGTGAGCCCTAAAAGTTGGTGTTGTCAGAAATCCGTGAATTCTTTAAACACAATGTAGCTCCTAATACACATACACTATGTACTTTCTACATGTGTACCTACCACAGATGCACAGATGTACGCAAACAGGTCAGCATCATACTTATGTATTGCATTCCTCACAGGAATTGTTTTTACCATCTGAACTTTTCTTTAGTGTGCTCTGAGAAAACAGAATCACTAATGGGTGTGGTTGGTGGAGGTCAAAAGAGTTGCTCAGTTGCACCAGCACCCAATCCCAACAATGAGAGGAATAGGCTGTTTCCCAACATGCTGCAAATCCTTTTAGACTCTATGGTTGTCCACTAATGAAATGGGGTGCCTTCTCTTCTCTTCTCAAATTTTATTTTATTTTAAATCTGCAAAATGCAAATATTTCTTCTCTTTTAGGTTAATGATATATAAGCACATACAGCCATGAAATAGCAGTACTCTGAGCCTCCATGGTGCCCTGCTCTGTGACTGTGACTCATTTTTGGCTATTCTCACAGTGGTCTGGAAACGTCACAGCCTTCACATTCACAGTAAAACCATGAGGATATTTTGACTTTCATACTATATGGATGGTGAGGGTGTGTGACCCATCCTTATTTGACAGGACCGCTGTGTTAGTCGGCACTCTCAGCGGTGGACTCCTTCCCAAGAGAAATGTTTCCCAAACATGTGACTGACAGCCTGTTCTTAATCTGAGATCATTGGATTTCTCTCTTGAAGTTTGACCAAAGCTTTGTAATTGCCTCTTTTATGTGTTACTGGAAGCCAGTAGAAACGAGCTGAATATAGCCAACTGGTCGAGCCTGTATTGAAATGTAGCCCCTTTTCTGTGGTCAGTTTTCACTCCCAAACCAAGTTTTACTGACAAATGTAGAAGATTTCAATCTTGTGGTCTTGTTGTTCTCTGCTTTGTTCTGCTCCTTAATTTGTTTCCATTGTCGGATTATCATGCACTTGAGATTTGGACCACAGATTAAAGACAATTACTGTGTAGACTTTACTAATATGACTCTAATTGGTGACTGACATGTGGTACTGGGTTCAAAACTGTGTTTCAATCCAGCTGCAGAGCTGCCCCCTTTCTGCTTACTACCATTACTTCCGTGGACATGAGAGAGCGATCGAATAACAAAAAGCAGATTTAATTTAAATTGTCATCACTGAGGTTACTACGAGACCATATTAATATTCCAAGAACTCAGTCAAACAAACAAATTTTTTTTTGGTCAAGGAATCACATTGATTCACAGTGAAAGGTTGGCTCGACATCATCACACCACAGATGCCACCACTTGTTGTGCCTACAGTGGATGACTTAATTAAATTATACTTTGCAATCACATTTAGAAATTAAGAAATACTCATGACTTTAGCCCAGACTCCCCATATTATCATGAATATCCAGACTTGTGTGTGTGTGTGTGTGTGTGTGTGTGTGTGTGAGTGTGAGTGTGAGTGTGAGTGTGAGTGTGTGTGAGTATGTGATTTTTACATTAAGACATTCATGTCTGATTTCTGATGTTTTACCTTATGTGTTAAAAACATCACAAACACAATACATTCCTGACTTGCACTGCCCTATACTACTGATGCTTTATTACCACTCTAAATGAATATAATTTGTATATGGTATCACTGAGATTGTATACACTGGTATTTCACAAGCAACCTTGAAATGAATGCTTTACATATAGTCTACTCTTAGTTTATGGTACGGTATTTATTATATGCCCAAACGATTAAATTTTTGTACAGATATTCATGGTCTAGAGACAATGATTTGTAATCACTGTGGTGATTCCCCTGACTATTCATACAACACTTACTTATTTAATTTTTCAACTGCAAAACTAATGAAATTCCCATCAACCTCAGAGGTACTTTCTCTTCTTTGAGCTAATTATGAAATGTTAGCATGCTAATACAATGAGCTAAGAGAGTGAACATGGCAAACATTATGCCTGCAGAGCATCAGTATATTGACAATGTAATTTGTGAGCATGTTAGCATGCTGATGTTAGCTCTTAGCTCAAAGCAATCAAAGCCTCACAGAACTTGAGACTTGCTTGAGCTTCAGTTCTTCATATTTGCACAGCCTTATGAAATGTATCTTTATATCCTTAAATTAAGGAAATTAAATATTAATTTATCTGTATAAATGGTTCCTTTTTGCCAGATCTACGCAGTTCCCATGAGCTATTTTGATGTTTCTCTTTGTCATAGACTCATTTTCCAAAATGCTCTAATGATTGTCATTAGTGTTTTCACTGCTGACTCTTCATGTACATACAGTAGTTATTTATGCTGTTTGGACATATGGATCTACCTCTTGCAAAAAAAAATTATATGTTCTGTGACAGTTCTCCTAAATTCCTCACAATCTTTGACTGGAAGTAGCCTATGAAGAGTGTTTTACAGAGGAAAAGTACCCTGTAATCCCGACAGAGCTGGCGTACTATGAGTTCTTCTTGTTTTTCCCAACATCTTGTTGCCAGACATACCTCACACTCCTCGGGCCATTTACTGTTTTGCGCATCATGCTTTCACAGAAGTGAACTGTGCTGTAAAAAATACATCAAATAGTGATGATCTTAAAAATATCTTGTGTTAGCAGTGTATGCTAAGCTATGTTTTCTGTCCAAAGTTGTTGTATATTTGTCTATATCATTTTCATATTTTAATTGTATGTTGTATTAAATGTATTTGTTAACCTAGCACTACAACAAGATGTAGTGATGAATGTGAGCTGCTCATTTACTCTGGATTTTCTAAATATTGACTCAAAAAACATCATTTTCATTTAAGTTTACTAAGTTTGTTACATTAAAGAGGTGCTATGTATAAGTGTTTGCCATTGCTACATAGCCAATGTTAGAAATAACAGCAGGTGTTTACTTACAAGTCTAGAATACATGTTTTGAGTTCAGTATCAAACATGGTCATACCTTTATTCACCAAAAGCTGTCTCCAGTGGTGGAAAGCAATGCCAGTGTTGACTCTTGTTTTGCTTCTATTTCTATCAATTAATTTCTTCTACTGAAATAAACACGCTAGCAAGCTGTACCAATGTGTCTTGTAATACTTTGTGATAGTGAGTCACTTCAATGTCCAGTGAGACTGTCCTGTAAAAAACAAGTCCATAGATCATCTGTAGCAGGTTATTATGATCCATACTTATATTTTGTTGTTAGACAACATCAAGTCTATGCATATTGACGAGAGCAGGAGGAAGTTTGGGCAGATGGATGGGTCAAAAAAAAAGAAATATCCATGTGAAACTAGAAGTTTATGTTTCTTTTATCCATGGCTGTTCAACAACCTTAACTTAATTGCAAGGGCGTAGGTTTGGTCTCAACATTGGTAGGGACGCAACAACCTTGCCACCCCTCCAAATCAAAGAGATTGGCTTTTTAATGCCATCAACCAAACTGTTTATCAACATATAAGACCTGAATTTACATTCAGGAATGCCTATAGGCAAATGTAATATATGTACATGTGTTTATTTTCCATATATGAAATACATATAAAGTAAAATCATGTAATCAAAGTATAGCCTATATATGTAAAAATTACATATGAAACCTGATAGAAATTGGAACAATATCATATATTGACATATAAGTCAAGCTAATGTAAACACGTATGGTGGTATGTCTGTTCATATTATAGACATATGTAAAATAAATATATATCCATCCCAAAGCCTTTCAGTATATGTTCATATTATATGTGTACATATAAAAGATACACATGTATGTTTAAGTTGAGAAATGTCATACTATAGTAAAGCATAAAAAATCATAGTATAAAAAGGGATTAAAAAAAAGTCATAAACACGTTCATAGAATGTCATAAAAACGTCATACTATTGTATGTCATAAAAACGTCATGATAAGGCAAAGAATTTCATAAAAATATCATAGTATATTAAAGGCATAAAATGTCAAAAAATGTCATAGTCTATTAAAGGCATAAAATTTGTTAGACACATAATTGTATAGTAAGGCATGAAATGTCATAAAAACGTCACAGTATACTAAGGCAAAAAGTGGCATATAAAAGTCATAGTATAGTAAGGCAAAAAAATTTCATAAAAGTGTCATAAAAACGTCATAGTATAGTAAGACATAAAAGTGTCATAGTAGAGTAAGGCAAAAAAAAGTCATAAAAAAGTCATTGTATAGTAAGGCAAAAATGTCATAAAAAGGTCATAGTATAGTAAGGCAAAAAAATTAAAAAAAAACATCATAGTATAGTAAGGCAAAAAATGTTATAAAAAGGTCATATTATAGTAAATAAAAAAATGTCATAAAAATGTCATAGTATAGTATGGCTAGAGGTCTCATAGTATAGTAAAGCAAAAAAATTTAATAAAAACATCATAGTTTAATAAGGCAAAAAAAACATTAAAGACGTAATTGTATAGTAAGGTATGAAGATGTAATAGTAAAGTAAGGCGGTAAAAGTAAAAATAAACAGTATAGTATGGCAAAAAAGGTGAAAAAACAACTTTGTATAATAAGGCATAAAAACTTCAATATACGTCATAATATAGTGAGTTACAAAGATGTCATAGTATAGTAAGGCGTTAAAAGTAAAAAAAATCACACAGTATAGTATGGCAAAAAATTCTAAAATACGACATAGTATAGTAAGGCAAAAAACCATTGAAGTCTTCGTTGTATAGTAAGGTATAAAGATGTCATAGCATAGTAAGGCATTAAAAGTTAAAAAAAAAACGACATAGTATAGTATGGCAAAAAATTTGAAAAAATGACAAAGTATAATAAAGCATAAAAACTTCAAAAAACGTCATAATATGGTAAGGTATATAGACGTCAGTATGAGTAAGGCATTAAAAGCAAAAAAAACCACCATAGTATAGTATGGCAAAAAATTTGAAAAAACGACATAGTATAATAAGGCAAAAAAACATCAAAAACATCAAATCATAGTAAGGTATAAAGACATAATAACATAGTAAGGCGTTAAAATTAAAGAAAAAGACATATTATAGTACGGCAAAAAATTTGAAAAAACGACATAGTATAGTATGGCAAAAAATTTAAAAAATGACATATAATAGCATGGCAAAATATTTGAAAAAACAACAGTATAATAAGGCAAAAAATCATTAAAGATGTCATAGCATAGTAAGGTGTTAAAAGTAAAGAAAAAGACATAGTATAGTATGGCAAAAAAGTGAAAAATCAACTTTGTATAATAAGGCATAAAAACTTCAATATACGTCATAATATAGTGAGTTACAAAGCTGTCATAGTATAGTAAGGCGTTAAAAGTAAAAAAAATCACACAGTATAGTATGGCAAAAAATTCGAAAATACGACATAGTATAGTAAGGCAAAAAACCATTGAAGTCTTCGTTGTATAGTAAGGTATAAAGATGTCATAGCATAGTAAGGCATTAAAAGTAAAAAATAAAAACGACATAGTATAGTATGGCAAAAAATTAGAAAAAATGACTTATTATAATAAGGCATTCAAACTTCCAAAATCGTCATAATATAGTAAGTTACAAAGATGTCATAGCATAGTAAGGTGTTAAAAGTAAAGAAAAAGACATAGTATAGTATGGCAAAAAATTTGAAAAAACGACGTAGTACAGTATGGCAAAAAAGTGAAAAATCAACATGGTATAATAAGGCATAAAAACGTCAAAAAACGTCACAATATGGTAAGGTATATAGACGTCAGTATGAGTAAGGTGTTAAAAGCGGAAAAAAACACCATAGAAAAAAATGTAAAAAAACAACTTAGTATAATAAGGCATAAAAACTTCAAAATACGTCATTATATAGTGAGTTGCAAAGATGTCATAGTATAGTAAGGCGTTAAAAGTAAAAAACACCACACAGTATAGTATGGCAAAAAACGTGAAAAAACCACATATTATAGTATGGCAAAAAATTAGAAAAAACACCATAGTAAAAATTTGAAAACTGCTTAAATGCTTATAATAAAGCAACTTCCAAAAACGTCATAATATAGTAAGTTACAAAGATATCATAGCATAGTAAGGCGTTAAAAGTAAAAAAAAAATAACATAGTATAGTATGGCAACAAATTTGAATAAAATACACAGTATAGTAAAAGTAAAAGAAAAAACAACATAGTATAGTATGGAAAAAAATGTGAAAAAACGACATAGTGTAATAAGGCAAAAAAATATCAAAAACATCAAAATATAGGAAGTTACAAAGATGTCATAGTATAGTAAGGCGTTAAAAGTAAAAAAAACACATAGTATAGTATGGCAAACAATTTGAAAAAATTACATGGCATGGCAAAATATTTGAAAAAACGACACAGTATAATAAGGCAAAAAATCATTATAGACATCACTGCATAGTAAGGTATAAAGATGCATTAGTATAGTATGGCAAATTTGAAAAAATTACACAGTATAGCATGGCAAAAAAGTGAAAAAGCATCATGGTATAATGAGGCATAAAAACTTCCAAAAACGTCATAATATAGTGAGTTAAAAGATGTCATAGCATAGTAAGGCGTTAAAATTAAAGAAAAAGACATATTATAGTACGGCAAAAAATTTGAAAAAACGACATAGTATAGTATGGCAAAAAATTTAAAAAATGACATATAATAGCATGGCAAAATATTTGAAAAAACAACAGTATAATAAGGCAAAAAATCATTAAAGACGTCATTGCATAGTAAGGTATAAAGATGCAATAGTATAGTAAGGCGTTAAAAGTAAAAAAAAACAACATAGTATATTATAGCAAAAAATGTGAAAAAACACCATAGTATAGTATGCCAAAAAATGTGAAAAAACGACATAGTATAGTAAGACATAAAACCATCAAAAACATCAAAATATAGTAAGTTACAAAGATGTCATTGTATAGTAAGGCGTTAAAAGTAAAAAAAAAATCACATAGTATAGTATGGCAAATATTTGAAAAAAAGACATAGTAATAAGGCATAAAAATTTCAAAATACGTCATAATACGTACAGTAATTTACAAAGATGTCATATTATAGTAAGGTGTTAAAAGTAAAAAATATAGACATCAGTATGAGTAAGTCGTTAAAAGTGAAAAAAACGACATAGTATAGTATGGCACAAAATTTGAAAAAACAACATAGTATATATGGCAAAAAATTTTAAAAAAACGACACACTATAATAAGGTAAAAAACCATTATAGACTTCATTGTTTAGTAAGGTATAAAGATTTAATCATATAGTAAGGCGTTAAAAGTATAAATAAACGACATAGTATAGTATGGCATAAAATGTGAAAAAACGACATAGTATAGTATGGCAAAAAAGTGAAAAATCAACATGTTATAATAAGGCATAAAAACGTCAAGAAAGTCATGATATAGCAAGGTATATAGACATCAGTATGAGTAAGTCGTTAAAAGTGAAAAAAACGACATAGTATAGTATGCCAAAAAATTTGAAAAAACGACATAGTATATATGGCAAAAAATTTGTAAAAAAACGACACACTATAATAAGGTAAAAAACCATTATAGACTTCATTGTTTAGTAAGGTATAAAGATTTAATCATATAGTAAGGCGTTAAAAGTAAAAATAAACGACATAGTATAGTATGGCATAAAATGTGAAAAAACGACATAGTATAGTATGGCAAAAAAGTGAAAAATCAACATGTTATAATAAGGCATAAAAACGTCAAGAAAGTCATAATATAGCAAGGTATATAGACATCAGTATGAGTAAGTCGTTAAAAGTGAAAAAAACGACATAGTATAGTATGCCAAAAAATTTGAAAAAACGACATAGTATATATGGCAAAAAATTTGAAAAGAACGACACACTATAATAAGGTAAAAAACCATTATAGACTTCATTGTTTAGTAAGGTATAAAGATTTAATCATATAGTAAGGCGTTAAAAGTAAAAATAAACGACATAGTATAGTATGGCAAAAAATTGGAAAAAATTACATATTATAGCATGGCAAAATATTTGAAAAAACAACACAGTATAATAAGGCAAAAAATCATTAAAGACCTTACTGCATAGTAAGATATAAAGATGCAATAGTATAGTAAGGCGTTAAAAGTAAAAAAAAAAATGACATAGTATAGTATGGCAAAAAAGTGAAAAAACGACATAGTATAGTAAGACAAAAAACCATTAAAAACATCAAAATATAGTAAGTTACAAAGATGTCATAGTATAGTAAGGCGTTAAAAGTAAAAATAACACACAGTATAGTATGGCAAAAAATTTGAAAAAACGACATAGTATAGTAATAGAAAAAACCATGATAAACATCAAAATATACTGTGGCGTAGTGGTCTAAGCAGGCGCCCCATATGTAGAGGCTACAGTCGTCGCTGCAGTTGGCCCCGGTTCGAGTCCCGCATCAGACGGCCTTTACTGCATTTCATTCCCCCTCTCTCTGCCTCCCCATTTCCTGTCTCTCTCCACTGTCCTGTCCAATAAAGGCACAAAAGCCCCAAAACATATACTTTAAAACAAAAAAAAAAAATCGAAATATAGTAAGTAAGTAACACGTTAAAAGTTTAAAAAAAAGACATAGTATGGCAAAAAATTTGAAAAAATTACATAGTATAGTAAGACATAAAACCATTAAAAACATCAAAATATAGTAAGTTACAAAGATGTCATAGTATAGTAAGGTGTTAAAAGTTAAAAAAAACACATAGTATAGTATAGAAAAAAATTTGAAAAGATTACATAGTATAGCATGGCGAAAAATTTGAAAAAACGACAGAGTATAGTAAGACATAAAACCATCAAAAACATCAAAATATAGTAAGTTACAAAGATGTCATAGTATAGAAAGGCGTTAAAAGTAAAAAAAACACATAGTATAGTATGGCAAAAAATTGGAAGAAATTACATATTATAGCATGGCAAAATATTTGAAAAAACGACACAGTATAATAAGGCTAAAAAAACTATTAAAGATGTCATTGCATAGTAAGGTATAAAGATGCAATAGTATATTAAGGCATTAAAAGTAAAAATAAACAACAGAGTTTAGTATGGCATGAAATGTGAAAAAACGACACAGTATAGTAAGACATAAAACCATCAGAAACATCAAAATATAGTAAGTTACAAAGATGTCATAGCATTGTAAAGCATTAAAAAAAAACAACATAGTATAGTATGGCAAAAAATGTGAAAAAACGACATAGTATAGTAAGACATAAAACCATCAAAAACATCAAAATATAATACGTTACAAAGATGTCATAGTATAGTAAGGCGTTAAAAGTAAAAAAAAACACATAGTATAGTATGGAAAAAAATTTGAAAAAATTACATAGTATAGCATGGCGAAAAATTTGAAAAAACGACACAGTATAAAAAGGCTAAAAAAACTATTAAAGATGTCATTGCATAGTAAGGTATAAAGATGCAATAGTATATTAAGGCATTAAAAGTAAAAATAAACAACAGAGTTTAGTATGGCATGAAATGTGAAAAAACGACACAGTATAGTAAGACATAAAACCATCAGAAACATCAAAATATAGTAAGTTACAAAGATGTCATAGCATTGTAAAGCATAAAAAAAAAACAACATAGTATAGTATGGCAAAAAATGTAAAAAAAACACATAGTATAGTATGGAAAAAAATTGGAAAAAATTACATATTATAGCATGGCAAAATATTTGAAAAAACGACACAGTATAATAAGGCAAAAAATCATTAAAGACGTCACTGCATAGTAAGATATAAAGATGCAATAGTATAGTAAGGCGTTAAAAGTAAAAAAAAACGACATAGTATAGTATGGCAAAAAAAGTGAAAAAACGACATAGTATAGTAAGACAAAAAACCATTAAAAACATCAAAATATAATAAGTTACAAAGATGTCATAGTATAGTAAGGCGTTAAAAGTAAAAATAACACATCGTATAGTATGGAAAAAAATTGGAAGAAATTACATAGTATAGCATGGCAAAAAAGTGAAAAAACAACATGGTATAATAAGGCATAAAAACTTCCAAAAACGTCATAATATAGTAAGTTAAAAGATGTCATTGCATAGTAAGGTGTTAAAAATACAAATAAACAACATATTATAATATGGCAAAAAATTTGAAAAAACGACATAGTATAGTATGGCAAAAAAATTTGAAAACATGGCTTATTATAATAAGGCATTCAAACTTCCAAAAATGTCATAATATAGTAAGTTACAAAGATGTCATAGCATAGTAAGGCGTTAAAAGTAAAAAAAAAACAACATAGTATAGTATGGCAAAAAATGTCAAAATACAACATAGTACAGTAAGGCAAAAGAATATCAAAAACATAAAAATATAGTAAGTTACAAAGATGTCATAGTATAGTAAGGCATTAAAATTAAAGAAAGACATAGTATAGTATGGCAAAAAATGTGAAAAAACGACATAGTATAGTAAGACATAAAACCATCAAAAACATCAAAATATAGTAAGTTACAAAGATGTCATAGTATAGTAAGGCGTTAAAAGTAAGAAAAAACACATAGTATAGTATGGAAAAAAATTTGAAAAAATTACATAGTATAGCATGGCGAAAAATTGGAAAAAACGACACAGTATAATAAGGCTAAAAAAACTATTAAAGATGTCATTGCATAGTAAGGTATAAAGATGCAATAGTATAGTAAGGCGTTAAAAGTAAAAATAAACGACAGAGTTTAGTATGGCATGAAATGTGAAAAAATAAACGACATAGTATAGTAAGACATAAAACCATCAAAAACATCAAAATATAGTAAGTTACAAAGATGTCATAGTATAGTAAGACGTTAAAAGTAAAAAAAAAAGACAACATAGTATAGTATGGCAAAAAATGTGAAAAAACGACATGGTGTAATAAGGCAAAAAAAAATCAAAAACATCTAAATATAGTAAGTTACAAAGATGTCATAGCATTGTAAGGCATTAAAAAAAAAACAACATAGTATAGTATGGCAAAAAATGTAAAAAAAACACATAGTATAGTATGGCAAAAAATTGGAAAAAATTACAAATTATAGCATGGAAAAATATTTGAAAAAACGACACAGTTTAATAAGGCAAAAAATCATTAAAGACGTCGCTGCATAGTAAGATATAAAGATGCAATAGTATAGTAAGGCGTTAAAAGTAAAAAAAAAAACGACAAAGTATAGTATGGCAAAAAAAGTGAAAAAACGACATAGTATAGTAAGACAAAAAACCATTAAAAACATCAAAATATAATAAGTTACAAAGATGTCATAGTATAGTAAGGCGTTAAAAGTAAAAATAACACATAGTATAGTATGGCAAAAAATTTGAAAAAATTACATAGTATAGCATGGCAAAAAAGTGAAAAAGCAACATGGTATAATAAGTCATAAAAACTTCCAAAAACGTCATAATATAGTAAGTTAAAACATGCCATAGTGGGGCGTCGTGTGGCGTCGTGGTCTAAGCAGGCGTGTGTATAGGTTACAGTCCTTGCTGCTGTCGGCCCCGGTTCGAATCCCGCATCGGACGGCCCTTTGCTGCATGTCATTCACCCTCTCTCTGCCTCCCCATTTCCTGTCTCTCTCCACTATACTGTCCAATAAAGGCATAAAAAGCCCAAAAAATATACTTAAAAAAACGAAAAAAAAAAAAAAGATGCCATAGCATAGTAAGATGTTAATAGTAAAAAAAAGACATAGTATAGTATGGCAAAAAATTTGAAAAAATTACATAGTATAGCATGGCAAAAAAGTGAAAAAACAACATGGTATAATAAGGCATAAAAACGTCATAATATACTAAGTTAAAAGATGTCATTGCATAGTAAGGTGTTAAAAATAAAAATAAACAACATAGTATAGTATGGCAAAAAATTTGAAAAAACGACATAGTATAGTATGGCAAAAAATGTGAAAACATGGCTTATTATAATAAGGCATTCAAACTTCCAAAAACGTCATAATATAGTAAGTTACCAAGATTTCATAGCATAGTAAGCCGTTAAAAGTTAAAAAAAAAAACCAAAACAACATAGTATAGTGTGGCAAAAAATGTGAAAAAACATCATAGTATAGTATGGCAAAAAATTTGAAAAAACGACATAGTATAGTAAGGCAAAAAACCATCAAAAACATCAAAATATAGTAAGTTACAAAGATGTCATAGCATAGTAAGGCGTTAAAAGTAAAAAAAAAACCCACATAGTATAGCATGGCAAAAAATTAGAAAAAATTACATATTATAGTAAGGAAAAATATTTGAAAAAACAACAGTATAATAAGGCAAAAAATCATTAAAGATGTCATTGCATAGTAAGGTATAAAGATGCAATAGTATAGTAAGGTGTTAAAAGTTTAAAAAAAACGACATAGTATAGTATGGCAAAAAAATTTGAAAAAATGACATAGTATAGTATGGCAAAAAATGTGAAAAAACAACATAGTATAGTAAGACATAAAACCATCAAAAACATCAAAATATAGTAAGTTAAAAGATGTCATAGCATAGTAAGGCGCTAAAAGTAAAAAAAAGACGTAGTATAGTATGGTAAAAAATTTGAAAAAGTTACATAGTATAGTAAGGCAAAAAATTTTAAAAAATGACACGGTATAATAAGGCAAGAAACCATTAAAGATGTCATTGCATAGTAAGGTATAAAGATGAAATAGTATAGTAAGGCGTTAAAAGTAAAAATAAACGACAGAGTTTAGTATGGCATAAAATGTGAAAAAATGACATAGTATAGTATGGCAAAAAATGTGAAAAAACGACATAGTATAGTAAGACATAAAACCATCAAAAACATCAAAATATAGTAAGTTACAAAGATGTCATAGTATAGAAAGGCGTTAAAAGTAAAAAAAACACATAGTATAGTATGGCAAAAAATTTGAAAAAATTACATATTATAGCATGGCAAAAAAGTGAAAAAGCAACATGATATAAAAATGTGAAAAAACGACATAGTATATTATGGCAAAAAATTTGAAAAAACGACATAGTATAGTAAGGCAAAAAACCATCAAAAACATCAAAATCTAGTAAGTTACAAAGATGTCATAGCATAGTAAGGCGTTAAAAGTAAAAAAAACACATAGTATAGTATGGCAATAAATTTGAAAAAACGACATAGTATAGCATGGCAAAAAAGTGAAAAAGCAACATGATATAAAAATGTGAAAAAACGACATGAAAAAACAACATAGTATAGTAAGACATAAAACCATCAAAAACATCAAAATATAGTAAGTTAAAAGATGTCATAGTATAGAAAGGCGTTAAAAGTAAAAAAAACACATAGTATAGTATGGCAAAAAAATTAAAAAAACGACATAGTATAGCATGGCAAAAAAGTGAAAAAGCAACATGATATAAAAATTTGAAAAAACGACATAGTATATTATGGCAAAAAAATTGAAAAAACGACACAGTATAATAAGGCAAAAAACCATTATAGACTTCATTGTATAGTAAGGTATAAAGATTTAATCATATAGTAAGTCGTTAAAAGTAAAAAAACAACATAGTATAGTAAGGCAAAAAAACATCAAAAACATCAAAATATAGTAAGTTACAAAGATGTCATAGTATAGTAAGGCGTTAATAGTAATAAAAAACACATAGTATAGTATGATAAAAAATTTGAAAAAACGACATAGTATAGCAAGTCAAAAAATGTCATAAAAACGTCATTGTATAGTTAGGTAAAAAATGTTATAAAAAGGTCATAGAATACTAAGGCAAAACATGTAATAAAAAAGTCATAGTATTCTAAGGCATAAAAGTGTCATAGTATAGTAAGGAAAAATATTTTGATGAAAACATAGTATAGTAAGGCAAAAAATGTCACAAAAACATCATAGTATAGCAAGTCTAAAAATGTCATAAAAAAGTCATAGTATAGCAAGTCAAAAAATTTAATAAAAAAGTCATAGTATTGTAAGGCATAAAAGTGTCATAGTATAGTTAGGCAAAAAGAAATTGATAAAAACATCATCGTATAGTAAGGCAAAAAATGTTATAAAAGTGTCATAGTATAGTAAGGAAAAATATTTTGATGAAAACATAGTATAGTTAGGCAAAATAATGTCACAAAAACATCACAGTATAGCAAGTCTAAAAAGGTCATAAAAAAGTCATAGTATAGCAAGTCAAAAAATTTAATAAAAAAGTCATAGTAAAGCAAGTTAAAAAATGTCATAAAAACGTCATAGTATAGTAAGGAAAAAAATGTCATAGTGAAGCAAGTTAAAAAATGTCATAAAAACGTCATAGTATAGTAAGGCAAAAAATTTAATAAAAAAGTCATAGTATTGTAAGGCATAAAAGTGTCATGGTATAGTAAGGCAAAAGAAATTGATGAAAACATCAGTATAGTAAAGCAAAAAATTTCATAAAAACGACATAGTATAGTAAGGCATAAATATATCATAGTATAGTAAGGCATTAAAAAGTCACAGTATAGTAAAGCACAATAAGTTATAGAATAGTAAGGCATAAAAATGTCATAATATAGTAACTTTTAAAAAAAAGTCACCGTATTCATGGTGATATTTTCTCAGGATAATTCAACAGAAATTATATAACATTTCGTTCCAACGAAGTAATCTTATTGGACGAGAGTTATTCCATGAGTGCTGATATAGTGTACCTGTGACCTTGTACCTATGACCAAATCACAGCCGTGCTGTTATTCATTCTTGTGTGATAAAGCCTAATTAAACTCATACTTTGATATATCCACCACTTTATGTTTACTCCTGCTAGCAACCTGTCTGTTAGCGTACAGAAGACAGAAGCCAGGGTTAGCTTGCTAGTCAACCTTAGCTAACATGGTTAACATCAGTTGACATAATTTTTCTGGTGATGTATTCTCACACGACGTGGCCTTCAGATACCCTCCACCTTTTAATCAATCAAATGCTAGCATACCTAAATCGGTTCTCCTGTGAGATGAAACCTCTTGCGTGGCACATTGGAATGATTTAATAACTTAGTGCATACGAATTCAGTCAAATATTGGTAGGGACAATTCTGTCCTCCCAAAATGTTGGTAGGGACATGTCCCTACTGTCCATATGCAAACCTATGCCCTTGTATAATTGTAACCATGACAATAAAGCTTAATAGTTTTTTTAACCCCAACTACAATCCTTTCCTAAACCACTCAAAGTATTTGTTGTGCCTAAATGTAACTAAAATAAACTAAACTGCCTTATGGTCACTATTTCAGAGGACACTGATATGGGTCGTGTCACAGGGTTGAAACAAACAACATAATATGGTTGGTCATGTTGTGCCCTGTCTCCACTCAGTTCAGAATGAGAGGTTTAAGAAATAGTGCTGCCTAGAGGGCGTATTCTCACCTTTTGTAAAAGCAATGATGGCCAATTCTCTTGGCAGGCAACCATCATCAACAGCACCACCACCGGCCGGTCCCAACAACAAACCACATTTGAAAACTTACACAGCAACTTTAAATGGATTTAGCCAAAATATAACTTTACAAATGGTAGTCCTGTAAAAGTAAAAGGTAAATTTGCACCCTTTCAAGTTTCAACTTTATTTAATTTATATAGCACTTTAAAAAGCAAACTGGTTTTGCACTGAAGTGCTTCACAAAGAAAGACATACAATGTAAACACATACAAGTATAAAGACGTGTGCATAACAGATACTGAGATTAAAAGATTAAAATAGAATCACAACACAAATTAAACACTATTTACTTTCAAACCTAATCTTTATAAACTGTCTCTCATAAGACAAACACAAACATCCTAGACAATCCCTACATACGTAGTATGTCATCAGGTTCTTACACTTAAACTGGTTTTTATCCACCACATATATTATGACTTAAAGATTCCAGACCAATCTCTTTTGACAAATCATTTATTTAATCACAATTTTCCAGGATTAATCCCTTATGTGTAAAAGTTAGTGTCCACAAGATCAGATTCAAGTTAAACTGTCCTCACTTCAGTTTAATGGCAGCACAGTCAGTTTGTCTTTTTGAGTCATCAGATCAATCCTGAAGTTACATCAATTACTGTTGATACAGTTTGCAGTTTAACCTGACACATTATAAAAAGTTCAGCATGAAGTACATTTGTGAAGCAAAATGTATTCTACAGAACAGTTAGTCAAAAAAACATAACATGTATGTACAGTATGTAAATCATGTGTTTGAGGTGCCTAATGGGACATAAATCAAACTTAAACACCCACAAAGGTGACACCACACACAAATCCATACATATTTATTACAAAAACCTGCTGGACTATTAAATTTTATTTATGTTAACATGAGATTTTAACTCTTATGTGTGGTTTCACTGATGTTTGTTAAAGAGTTAAAGTTTAAACACCCTTGTGTACACATGCAATGGACTGATGAAACACATTTATACTACATCATGTTTCATTTACAAACATTTTACAATTTAAGACCTTTATGTTTTTGAGAAATTATTGTAAAATATGTTATTAACTTTGCATACAATTGAAAGTAACAAGAAACTCTTTCCATGAATCTTCCCACATCTGCTTTTGGATATTTAGAAAAACAAAATCTTTATATTTCTACATAATGTTCAGACCAACATATCTGTCTTTTAGTTGTTCCAGCTTCCCTTCCTCACAACATTGACAAAAGTTAATGATAATAATAATAATCATAACAAAGCATCTCATCTCTTTATCCCTTTCTGTATGTATGTTTTCGGTCATTTTCTATTGAAAAGCTGCTGGTGGATTTCATGCAGAGAGGTCGTGGTCTCTGAAAGGCAGCAGGCTGGTCAGCGGGGCGAAGGGAGGAGGATTGGATTCTGAGTGAGGAGTCGATGCTGAGGGAAAGCTCTGCGAGGCAGCTGTCTTTTCTGCTGGAGTGAAATACATCGAGGCTCCCTGGATGAGAAAGACAGGTAAAACGAAAGAGAAGAAAGAGAAAAAAGGAAACAAAGAAAGAAGCTGACCACACACTTCCAAGTCTTTTATGTGCACTAAACACTGAAATTTGTGATAATCTATTACAAATGTTAAGAGTGATCTCACAATAATCTCTAGTATTGTGTTTGTTAAAAAAAAAAATGAAATCCTTGTTTTGCCAATGATTGAACAAATATAGGTGACTCAACACCCACTTACAAGCTTTTTACAAGCGTTTACCCAAATCTCACTGTTTTTATCGAACTACTGATTTGAGATTCAAGAATGAGCTTTGATTACTTTCTGTTGATGTCAATTCCAGTAAACAGTCGTATAGTGAAGGTTATAGAAACTGGTTTCTTGTTCTGATGAAAATACAGCATTCGCGGTGCTAAACACATGGGTTTATTACACTTTAAATCAAAGCTGAAACACCACAACCGAATATCGAATCAGTTGATCAAATGTGGGTGGTCAAGACTTATGTTCTTTAGTAACAGCACAACTTTTCCACAAAAACTGCTTTTTTTAGATGCTTTTTTTTGATGAAACATTGTGGTCAGTGCAAACCTCAGAGGCAAATACACTGCATTTCCAGTAGCTGCTGAAAGCTTTAAATTTCAAGCAGCGGCAGTAGAAAATGTTTGGTTAGCAGCCAAAATGTGTGATCAGGTGTTACGAGAGGAAACCAGTCTGATATTTAATAATAGATACATTTAGATAAATTTTAGATAAAAAAGATAAATTTACAAAAAAAGAATGCTGGATTACATGCTGCATCATTTCCTGTGAATCCCTTCTGTGCAGGTAACTTGACTACCGCTAACAATAAACTATCACAGAACATAAATACATTGGACAGCTATTGCGTATTGAGTTTCCAGGTGACATCATTAGTGAGATTTACAAGAACGTGTGGGGTAACAAAAACAAAAAAACAGAATGACTGATATCGAAAAAAGTAATGGGTGGAACATGTTGGATCATCTCAGAGCCACGGATTGCCATGGATTGGGTCTGATGGGAAAGTGGTCTCAGACTTTTGGACGGCATTGTATATGATGCTAAAAGATGGTGGACAGTTTTACAAAAGATTGTCCTCACATAAAAAAAACAACCCCCTAACATTTTATTGTTAGTCAACATCTGGAATTCGTGTGAGGCATCAGTTCCCAAAACGACATGTTTATGTTCAAGTGACAAGGGCTGACATGTGTAATCAACCTTTAACGACCCGACCCGAATGGGTCCCACTAGGATAGAACTGGAGCAGGCGGGTGGGTAGGGGAGGGAGGGAGGTCAGGGGGGCGGAATGTGCTAAGACCAGGGCTGAATTTCTTTCCCAGTATAATGTACGTATGTACTAACATAACACATTTGGCATGTATTGCATGCATGGCAGACTTTTAGGAAAGAGAATGATTTTTATGCTACGTTATAAATATAATTACCAGAACGACCTGATGTCAAAGAGCAGTAAATTTCTGACTTTAGTCGTGTGACTTCTGTGCTTTTAACCCGTGCTACCTGTTGATGGTTTGGGACTCTCACTGTTCATTTCTCATGACCTGTAGAACTAACTTTGTGCAATCTGTGTCAATGTTTATCAGCATCACTTAGCATCCCATTATCACTAATACTAGCCGTTTCTCATTGGTACAGTATATGTTAGTTAGCCAGAGCTGAAAGATATTAATCAAAATGTGGTGAGTGGGGAAGGAAACTTTTTGAAAAATAAGGTTGAGTAATGAATACAAATTCACCTCTAAAAAGTATTTTTACTGGTTTCATGGAAGTTGATCTATTTCTAGATGCTGATTGTTCATTTATAAGCCATTAAGGCGATGTGTTCTTTACCCCACCAGCTGTCGCACATGCTTGAATAACTAAAATCTGAAGGCACAGATACAGTATGATACACATACTGTTAGATTCAGTGTGACTTAAAGTTTCCGACGATATCACTGTCTCTGTTGTCAATTGAGAATAAATGTTCAAAATTCCTCATAGGAATCAGAATAAAGATACTCCTTGAACTCATGTCTTTAAGATTTCTTCAGTATCAGTGTGAGCCTGTGGTAGATTTCTGTATATCCATGGGTACATTTCATGCATCATGCTTAAGTGTAAACAAATACAGTCTAAATATCAAGGTTCAAGATGTTTCAGTTTTGTCTGAGGTGGAGCCCACACTGTCAGACTTTGAACCTCCCTGCTTTAAAAGGATGTTTAATGGATGGATGTTGGGTTGAGATGAGGTTTATGTTGTTTGCATGACTAAGATGATTAGTCTCATGAGCAAAAAACATTAGGAGAAACTTGACTATACAAACATGTATGTTTGTAATGCTTATCTTGTGCTTGTGGATATGTGTGTGTGTGTGTGTGTGTGTGTGTGTGTGTGTGTGTGTGTGTGTTTGTGTGTGTGTGTGTGTAGACTGCACACGGACTGGGTGGAGTTGGTGAACTGTGTGTGTGTTGGCATCCGTCAGCAGAGGAGCTGTAGGGGAAGATGCTGTGCTCTCAGAGGGCTTCGTCACAGGGCTGCTACTCCTCTGACACAAAAAAGAAAAACACGCAGACACAGACACACACACACACACACGCATGCGCACACGCACACGCACACGCACACACACACACACACACACACACACACACACACATACAGTGTGAATGTGTCAACAGTCACATTCGACCATTGTTTATCATGTTTACATCGCAATTGTCTCACCTCCCAAATGAGCATCGAGCCAGTTGGACCCATCACAATTCCAACAAGCCTTGGATTTCCACAATACGAAGTAACAGTAACAGTAAGAAGTGTCAGGTTATGACTGACGCGTTGTACACCTGCACCTGGTGGCCAAACAGCTTATGATAGAGAGTGAATGAAACAGTGGAGGCCAATCAGCTGTTGCGAGCACAACTTCAGTGCTGTGCCTGAAGGAACGTGAAGCTCCATCTGTTAAATGTCAGATTCTGAATCTTTTCTATGCATCATTCTGCATCCCAGCTGCTTCAGCTCGGTTCCATCGACTTCACTAAGAAAATCAAATGTTAGAAAACAGTGAGAACCCTCATGAAGGGAAATTAACTGGCTTCCTTTTTTCAATTACTATTTGGTACATTTGCCACTTGGTTAGTGACGATCAGTCTGCTCATTTTTGTGGTGTGGTTTGCAGAAGTCTTTGATGACTGTGCCTCACTATTGTGTCAGTCTCCATTTGGGTGGTCTGTCTGCAACACTCACAAGGTTAAACCCAAAACTGTTGCTGCTGGAAATCTATAAATTTGACAAAAAAAAAACATCTGCAAAGCATTAATGTAAATATTTTTACATGACAAATAATCATTCATGGGACAGGCAACTCCAGACAATTAGTCACTGCACCACCATCAACGTCATGTACTTCATGACAGAGGAGTCATAAAATTTTATCTCATAAATGGATGTTAATTTGAAGTATCTACACACCATAGATATGTAAATATGGAATGTGGTTGCAATTGACAGATTAATGATTTAAAGACTGAATTATATTAAATTTAAGAACATAAAGAATAAATCTGAATAGCCCCATTCCCACAGTGAAAACAAAGATTAACAACTGATATAATAACAGTGATTTATGACAGTTGAGGGAGTCTGCTTCCTAAAATTGTAGCACATAATGTTATTTACCTAAAGAATACTTTTTGCATGATATAATGAAAAGAAGGAGGACAGCAGGACACAGGCTGTGTGGTCTGTTGTGGGGTCCATATCAGATCAATCTCTGGCAGCACGGAGTTCAATCATCTCCCCAAAGACCACAGACACAGAGTCTCTGTTTTAAGCAAGCGCGGCTGAGAAGCTGGAAACTATGAATTTTTAGCAATTTTTCTTGGTAAATAAAATAAAAAATTCAATCAATGAAAATGACAAAATGATTAATCAATTATCAACAAAGTTCTTGTTCTTCCTTTCTCTTCACACTGGTCTCTAAACAATAAGATAAGTTATAGGGACAGTGACCTTTATCTTGGTGTAAAGCCTAAATCATATTATTATTATTATTATATTATCATATAGCTGGTATGTGTTAGCAGTTATTATTTTGAGAGCCATTTACCTAAAACTGTCAAAATGGATGCTATCATTTGACATCAAAATCAGCAGGTCGAGAGCAATGGAAACCAAACTTTTGTTGACACTAGTTTTTGCTCCTATAGTAAACATGATTATCTCCTTTCAGACTGTAAACCGCAATAATATGATGATATGATTTCAACAACAATATGAGAAGAAGTTTGATGGGAAAAGCAGGAGAGAGAAGGAATGCTTCTGATAAACCCCGCCGATGGACGGGGGCTTGGCATATGGAGACAGTCTGGGTTAAACCTGCTGATACAGCTATCAGTGTGTCTCAGATTTCATGTCCCACTTTCTCAACTTCACATCCTATCTTTGACGCTTTCACCATTACTCTGGTGCTTATGGGAGAGGGAGACAGAGCTCTGGCTGCAGCAGTAGAAGAGGGAAGAATGACCTCAAGCACCACAGGTACTTCACACAGGTACATGAGCTGATCTCAAGTTGTTTTAAGTTTGTCTTGCTCTAAAAAATTTGATGTAAAGATATATTTTGAAAAAATTAACATAATTATTGATTTATTTAAAGTCCATACAGGCTTCAGAATATTACAAATGACCATCAAAATATGTCGGGACCGAGACAGGAAATATAATTCAAACAACAGCCTTGGCACACCAGAGCGGTGTTACAACACAACAGCATCTGGACAGATGTGAACTTAATATGTGTTTACCAGTTTAGCGGTTTTCACTTGGCAGTGTCTTTTTTCCAGCCACCTGACCACAGCATGCAAGGCTCTTAACGCTCACACTCACTCACAAATAAAGCAGACTCATTTTCTCCCCCAACGTGCAGTATGTGCCTGAATGTTGGTATGCTGTTGAAGGAGCTCCACATTTAGCAAATTACATGTAAATACAACTAAAGACCATATCATTGACCTTCTCTGTTTTCCCACCAGAAAATATTTAATCAAATTATTACACACACATTACAACACTCCTTAGCACTCACTCGAATTATATTAAGTTTCATCACTTTTCTCCATCTACTATCTGAGAAATTAAGCTGACAGTGAACTAACTGGAACCCATATACAAGACAGACAAATTAAAGGAAAAACCAACATAAAGCAGTAAGGTGTTGAGCCACCAGAACAGCTCCAGTGCTCCAGTACTCCTTGGCATTGATTCTACAAGTGTCCGAACTCTACTGGAGGGATGAACATTCTTCCTAAAGATATTCCCTCATTTGGTTTCATCAAACCACTCAGTGACCCCTCGTGCCCTATGTATGGGGGTGTTGTCACCCTGTTCCTAAAGTGTTGACCATGCTATGTCATGCAACCAGAATAATAAGTAATAGTCCTGAAATCAAAAGCTATTTCCCTTTCAAAGCTGTACAGAATAATAGTTTTTGTTATAGTCATCTCTGAGATGTTTGTAATGAACTCCAGGCCTCCCCTGAATTCACTCTTCCATTTGTCTTTTCAGTGTAAATCTCATCAGCTGATCATGGTGGCATAATGCTAACTGACAGGTCTGGAGACTCAGTTTACATCATACCCTGAACCAGATAAAGTCTGCGCACAATGAGTCCCACATTGTGCCTGCAATGCAGTGGACACCATATGGACAATATTTTCTGGACTCCATGACACACCCCCACTGCTTTCTTATCCATTTCTCCTTGTGCACACAGTGCAAAATGATAAAGTGGCTTGAGGTTAGGAGGGTTAAGGCTTTACCCTGTGGTCCGATCCTATCAATTTTCTTTGTCATGGCAGACTTTGTGCTACAGGTCATCTTTGCGGTGCATCTGGCTGGATACAACATGCCATAGATTTTTTGGCTGCCATTTAGTCTCGGCTCACTATACAATAGTGGAATCCTGCAAGTTAAAGCGATTTTTCCTCATAAAAACTGAAGATTCTGTTGTGATCTTATCCCACCTCTCACCTCTCACAAAGTTGAATTTGACTAAACGCTGCAAAACTGTGAGAGCAACTAGCATCCAGGATATCTGAACGAGCGCAGAAGGAGGATGGTTTTTGGGTGAGAAAGTGTGAGTTGTTGCCTCGTCTTATTTGGAAAAACTGTAAGACGAAACAAAAAATGGTATTTTTAATGGTAATGTAAGCTTGCTCTACTAGCATGTGCTTGCAACCCCGTCCACACTACTTCATGTTCCACCTAATGTTACGTTTTCCGCTACAGTGTGAGAGAAAATAGTCCCCTGCCAATTCAGAACAGGTTCAGAATAGTCCACCTATATTAAGGCTCGACAGGCAGAAGCAAGCAAAAGCAACGAGTAACCAGCAGTGGCTGATAACAGGCAGGCAGGTAAAAGGCAAAATCTAGCAGACAGAGAGTCAAAAACCAGGCAAGAAAGGCTGGAAAGCACCAGCATGGACAGCACAATAGACAGTCTGGCAGGGAATGGGTGGAAATGGGCCAGTATAAATAGCCTACTAAGAGCTGATTAGGGAATTGGGAAAAAGTTGAGTAGGTGGGTGGGGATGAGTCAGTTGGCTGAAAGGCAGGAAAGCCAATGTTACTGCAGGGCAGGTTTGGTGCGTTCAACTTAATGTATCGCTCCGCAGCGCTGACTTAACTTGATGCATGTTGGACTTAAGACAATGCATAATGGTTAGAAATGTTGTCCGACTTTCACCGGCGCTGCAGACTGTCACAATGTCACATGACATTAAAACCTTGTGGGAGCAAGGCGGCTGTAGTTTTCAGAGTCAGGCTCTGCAGTTGCTCTCCTCCAGCTGCACCAAGTGGGAGCCACCTCTGTGACAACAGAACCTTGTCCTAATTGGCTTAAAGCTTCACTGATACACATGGTATGGTATGTGTGGTTTGTTTTTATTCTATGGTTATCTATCTCAAAGTTGATGCAATTCATTTGATCTCCTCCTTCTGGCAGCTCATATTTTACATATAGACACCACACTATAGTTTTCATTTGCACTTTGCTATTGTAAAAGAAGTAGGCCTAATGCCCTTGTAGGTCACATTTCTTATCCTTTAGATTTCTTTTCTTTTCACCCCCCTGGCAATATGGTGACCTTGATATGGTTCTCAGTATAACAGGAATAAATAAAAAATGTTATCTCTAAGTGCTGTTCTACTGGTTATTCCATGTCTGACTTTTCCCCCATACACCTCAACCCATTACCCTCAGTGCTTTCATAAAACATTATTTAGATTTTATGTGTAATATAATGAGTAAACTGTGTGTATAGATTTTGCAGAGCAGTCTGACATATTGAGGGTAACATTCGTATTTTCAAATAAAAAAAAAAAATCAAAGAAAAGCTGCACATGCCGCAAGATCAGCCATTGAGAACGAATTAATTAAAAGACTTGATGGCAATCTCTTTATACTCCGCGGTCACCGGCATTTCATGTCGACTATCAAGTCCGCTGAAGTCAAAAACAAATGCAGCTAATGACGCTTCTGCTCACATTGTCCTGGAGTTATTCTGCCACCTAATGGCCAAAAAACAATAAATGCACCTTTAAAGTCACAGTGAACTAGAGTAGAGCATCTTTTAGCTTCAGCAATGTGAGGAGTGAAACATAATATGTAGACAGGGTTTAATTGTGAGAGGGGATAAAAGAGGGATGTTGATATAAAAATACTCAAAAATTATTTTTTTTATGAACAAGAATGTAACAAGAGATAAATGAACAATTGACACAGAGACACAGGATTAGAAGTTAGAAAATATATTTTTCCTGTCAACGAATATTTAAAAGCCAAACCAAAGTTTGTGAGCCTCAAAACCCGTCTCTTTTTACTGTCAACAATTTTTAAAAGGAACTTTTCAATTTATTGTTAATGGTGAGCCTAAATGGTCTGGACTTTTATGAAGATGTGTCAGTGTGTGTGTGTGTGTGACTTACCGAGTCCTTGATGCTGCCAAGCACCGCTGTGGTCAGTATCCCTGTGAAGAGGGCCACGAGGTTCAGGCCAGTGAGTGTGCAGATCAAGATATAAAGAGTGAAAACTTCCTCGCAGCTTCGTACTCCAACAAACTCATAGTAGTTGTTGAGGTAGCCTCCGCTGCAGAACAAAACAACAGCTTAATAAAGATGATTTTTAGATTCTTAGAAAAAAGACTTATAAGTGGGAAGACAAACCCATGTCAATTCTGAAATAGTTGGCAGGATATTTTGGCAGATATTGTGTGTTACTTTGTTTAAATTGCGCTGATATGGCAGTGATAACAATATACTGATATGACATCACAGATTAACGATGCATCGTCTCACTTGGCGCAGTCGTACAGGTCGCAGCAGTAGCAGGTTCCACTTCGTACTGTCATGGTACAAGACTCCTTTAGATTCCAACATGACACCTGATAAAGAAAACACAGTTCAAAATGTTGTCACTGTCTCCCTGCAAATACAACACAGAAATGTTCAACACAACTTCAGCAGAAAACTACCTCCAAGGCCTATACTTCTAAGAGAAAATTGGGTAATAGCTGACCAAGCTTGCCATAATTAATTAATTCAGACTGTGATTACTTGTCTCAATTAGGCTCAAGGCAGTATATTTTCCTTGTATCATCCACACATCCTTACTCACTGAGGTGTAGAAATTTTCATAGACGTAGCTGGTGCCACTGCTGTAATACTGGCATCTCTCTGCTCTCAGTGGACGCATGTCCTGGCAAAAGTTAACAAATGAAGAAATATCACTCCCACAACCCCAATCAATCTTAATTCAGGATAAAAGACAGAAGTAAAAAAAAACAAGTTAAACTGACATTTATTCGACAAGATAATCCAGACTGCGAGTAAACAAATGTTGAGTTTGGAGTCTGTGAAAAATTGAAGAGGGCTTCTCAAAAGCGATTCTCAGTTCCACTGAACCAAATGATGTTTATGTCACAGTCACAGCCGTGACGTGTGTGTGTGTGTGTGTGTGTGTGTGTGTGGTTGAGGTATTACTCATGTTGTGGGGACCTTTGGTCTGTTTACACAGTCACATTATGGGAACTTCCTTATGGGAACTAAAAGCAAGTACCCATTACATAGGTTAGGGTAACGTCCTCTGAAGTCATGGAGACACGACTATGTGTCTGCCAGCACACCTGTCATCCATCTACTCATCAGCCCAACAGTTTCTCTATTCAGCCACTCTGGTATCTACTGGCTACATTATAAATTTGATCCAACATTTCTTTAAGTATTCAACTATATGTATATGTATATGTATATACCATGAACATAAGATATATTCTATTTATTATATAGTATAAAAAGGAACACAGACATATGGAGAAGAAGATCCTTATCTGGTTTGGAATAAGCTGAAGCCGGGTAAAATGTTGTGCTTTTATCTCTTAACTTTAACCAGTCAGTGCAAGAATCAAGAGACAGTCTCACACATACTAAAGCATGATGACATGAATTACAGTAAGTTTCGAAATTAGCACTTCTACATATTGTTAGTACAATAGTGCTGTAATTATAACCTTATATCATCTCATTTTTTCAAAGGAGAATACTGCTGCGATCTATAGTTAAAAATTAATCAAAATCTAGTTCATCTTTTGTGTTGCTAGAGTAAATGTAATTCCATTTTTAACTTTGTTTTCAACCATAAAGAAGAAGCGCGCGCACACGATATTTCGTTGAAAGTACAAAGAATTCAAGATTGTGGTATGATTCCTTTACTGAATTTTATTGCACCAATAAGAAATATTTCCTTCTCCGGTGGGCCCTGATATTTGTCTGAAACATATTGGCACAATAAAATTCAGGGAAGGAACCCAGAACCATCCAGAAGCTTTTTGTACTTTCAACTAAATGTCGTATTTTCAGGGGCTGAGCTCCGTCTGATTGAAGTGGCAGGATCTGTTCTAAAGAAAACCAAACATTATTGTGTAAAACATTGCTTAAATGTAACATCTACAATAGCCTGGATTATGTTACTGTTTGGTCCAAAAAGGTAAACACAGAGATCTTCAAAACAAAACTGACAGGCCAGTATAATATGTGGTATTTACAGTATTTTGATCACATGTTGTTGAATCTGTACAATAAACAAGTGTAAAACAGGGGCAGGGTTTTTTGGCCAGCACAGCGTCTGTTGAACTAGAAAAAGACAGTGAGACAGTCACGCACATGTTGCAAAAATCTCACAGGGAGGGTAAATAATAATAATAAATAATAATCATAATATTCTTGAGAGTCAGAGGTGACAAATACCGGAAAGATTAAATACATCTGAATGAATGAAAAAGTTCAGTTCAATTCCTTTACATTTGAGAGGTTTTGCTTCCAGGCTACTAAGACTTCACAGTGCTCAGAGCAGGGTCATAGTTTTACTGTAATTTTTACAATTTAAAATGACGAAGACAATACCAGTCAAACTACGGTAAATTGAAGGTAGACAAAAACAAGACTCAAATGCATCACTCATAGCAATTGTGAATTAGATATGAATGAAGCATTGGGGATTTTAGACACCTAAATTTCATCTCAACGGCCCTTAAAAAAATGTGCTATCACTGAAATCATTTTCAGCCCTCTAACGTTAGATTTTGTGAAGCTGTCTGTTAGAGACAGGGGGCAAACTATTTCAGGTTCAAATGGCTTTATTTTAACAGGTTTAATATCCAGTATTCTGTACAAAGTCATGTTACACCCTCCACTAAAGTCAGTGACGGCATGCACCTATTGGCAGTCCACCATGCCAGGAAAACCAAAGAAGAAGAAGAAGGAGGAGGAGGTAAGTGAACTTCATGGCACAAAGTAGAACGCAAGTAAGTTGGCACGTTAGAAAAATAACATCGCTGAATGTTCTGACAGAGAACGTCGGCTACTGTTAGCTCCTAATAGTGTACTAATATAGTGTTAGCTACAGTGTGAGTCCTTGCCTCAGGTTTCATTAATTAACTGCGGGCCCTCTTTAAAGCAGGTGTATTATATATGGAATAGAGAAGCCTGATTGAAAGTGATGATTAGCTCTTGTTTAGGTCTGTGCTTTGCTTTTTTTTTTTTTAACCTGTTGACCGTTCTTTAAGGGAGGCAGCTCACTCTTTATCACGGTAACGTCCATCACATTCAGTAAATATCAGTCATCCAGGTCCTCAGATTTCTGGATGTATTAAGCCAAAGACAACTGGACTTCCTACAGAGAAACAGAGTTCTCTTGCACTGATCGACCCTCTTTCATATTAAGTGTCCAAGACCAAAGAGAAAGTTGTTTTTTTTCCTCACACTATGCTTTCACAACTGCTAATTTATTTAGGTTAAAAAGCAAAAAACACAGCTGGCAATTGTTATAAATACAGGGCTATAACATGTGGGAACTCTTTCCATGTTTAATAATATGTCAATATTGCCAGCAGAGTGGTGTTGGTACACACTGCGGCTGAAGAGGCTATCCAGGTGGATCACAGTCAACCAGCACAGCGGTTTATTTTCGCTTCACGGTCTACTGTTACTGCTGTGTTTCATCCCCAAATACTATCGTCTCTAGTGTTACAGCATACGCATGCAAGTGCAGGTAACTCACCATGTTTAAGACAATACAGACGCCATCAATCACCAGGCAAAGAAAAGAGGTGATGATCCCAAAGCTGAGGAATACAATCGCCGCCGTCAGCTTGAGGAGGAACAAAGGAAAAAGCACAAATATTATGATTTTTCAATTTGTGTAAAGCTTACTCCAGATTTGTGTTTCTCAACTGTGCTCAGCACTGGTTAGACTCCTAAAGCAAGTCTCCAAAGGTCAGATATAGTCTCAGAACATAAATATGGTAATCCTCTTTGTTTAAACAGCAACTCTTTAAAATCATAATATTAGTCCTGCCTACTTCATAGCGAAGAAAGCTAAATACTTGTGATAACTCTCTGTACTGCTTACAGTACAGACACCGGCTGTGCAGAGCTGAGATTCTCAACAGACTCTATCTCTCCTTCATTCCTGCTCTTCATTAATCACAGTCCAAATTTAACACATTCCAGAACACTCAGATAAATCAAAAATGGAAAATGAATTTCCACTATTAATCATTATCCTACACTGAATCTACTGAGTTACTTATCACAAAACGTCTCTCTCAGCAGTGAAAAGGATGAAAACATGAAACCAAATCCAAGCACAACAAGCTCGATCCAAAACCTGGAATGAATAGTATCAGAGAATTTAAGGTGAATCTTTTATTTGATTAAGCAATACCATGCCTGGAGGATGACATATAGAAGGAAGGTTTCTTTTTATATAGCCTTACCAAATTGAATCAAAGCAGATTTAATGTGAGTTTTTTATACTCATCAACAGAAAAAGCATAGGTTTTCTTACCAGACTGACTCACCAAATGTTGGATCTTACAATCAATTGACTCCACAAAAGGTGACCCTCCATTTAACTAATTCTATAATGTCTAAAATCAATTGGCAACACTATTATTTAGGTGAGGACTGCTAAAGTGGGGGAATACGTGTGCAAATACTAATGAAAACGAACGGAATTCGGAAAAAAAATGGATTTCACGCATTCATGGTGTTGACATCTAGTTTGCACAATATGGTGCAGAAGAAAGTTGTGCAAAAAGAATGATTTTCATTCCACACAGAGTTGTACTTATTATTAATAATAAGGAACAGTGCATATGGCACCAGCATCAATAAGGGATGCTTACATCAGTATTTCATTCAACATGCAGTTAATAAAATTACACAAAAACAAAAGCAGTTGTGGCACAGCTACGATTCATACAACTGTAGAGCTTTATGAATTGATAAATGCTGATGTCATAACACAGGTAATAAAACTATACAGCTGTGAGACTATAAATAAAGAAATAAAGTTATAATTGAAAGCAAAAGACGTGTAGGATTCTTTGGCCTTGGTGGAGGTATGGACTCTACTGAGTGTTAGCCTAGTACCTAATCATTTCTTTAGATCACATTGTGGAGATTTCTTTTTACTTTGAGGCATTACAGGGGCTTTTTCCGTTGAACAGTTTCAAAAAAGGCACATTAAATTTAATCTGATTCAATGTTGTAAATCAATAAAACAATAAAACATCCAAGCAGCGAGAATATGTTTTATAAGCACTGAATATATTACTCCAGACCAAAGAGAGACAGACAACTGACTATCCTTGGACACAGGATAATAATGAATGACTACATAGCTACACATGTGAAATTATGTGGAAAAGGTGCCACAAATATTTGACATTAGGCATGAAATCTGATAAATGAAGGAAGAGCTAATTAACTTTTGATTTACTGGGAGAACATTTTCAAATAAGCCACAGCAATTACCTCAGCAGCAATATACATAGTACAACAATTACCTAATTTCCTGTTCTCATAGTGTTAACAGCCATATGTTAGTTATAGGAAGCTAATGTACCTTATTACAGTTCTGTACCTCTTTAGACGGTTTTCACTTTGTAAAATGACACTATTGTGATAAGACAGAATGAGCAGCAGAGGTGTGATTCACATCACATGCATCTAGGTCTGTTTTTCTATTTATTGCTACTGCAACATTTAAAAGAAGCAGTATACAGGACGGACATCTGGAAAAAAAAAAGATTCAACAAAAGGTTCAATAAAATAACATGAACATACCTAGTACATTCAATGAATACCAGATGTTAGAGTCTCATAGGCTCATTCTGTGAAAGCTGTCAATTAATTACATCTGAGAATCATTTATTAATAAAGAACAGATCAAAGACGGCAACATTTTTCTGGTGAAAAGGTTCTGGCCCGACATACACTGGGGTCCTAGGCCCATTTCTGGCCCATCTGGGATAATTGCGCCTGTTATCCCGCAGGGTTGACTGACAGCCAGGAAGATTTCCTGTGTGTACGTCAGGATTGGTTCAGATGTGGAAGTAGCATCTGACATGTAGTCATGCTGTACGTGGCCCAGGCAGACCAGTGTTCTTAATCTTTCATACTGATGATTTAAGTTTAAGTGAGAGTTTCATGCACTTCCGAGTCATAGCTGAGGCTCAACTGGGAGTCACATAACATTGTCTTTGAGAAAAGTGAGTGGGACTTTTACATCTGGAACCAGAAAGGCCCACTTCTTCCCACTTTGCATCTCTATTGCAACTTTACCTCTTGTGTTTCTCCTCTAACTCCCAGCCAGGATTTAAATTGTTGTCTCCCGCAAAAATATGGACATTGCAAAAGTGAAGGCTGGGTTGAGACATGGGATAAGATTTGAGGATAGTATAAACAGGGGAAAAGAAGCCTACTCTTTGATACATATTAAAAGTCCCTGGTGTCACAGTGGGAGCCCACAAGATGTCTGCCGCGTGTTGTAGCGCTGCTGCTCACTGCGCTAACGTACTGTATCTCTCTGCCAAAGTAAACTCCCTCTTGGCGGGTCAGGAATGGGTGTGCACAGGGAAAACATAAGGGTGTAGTGTAGATATAGTGTGTGACTGTACATATGTGTTTTAAGATGAAGAGTTACAGGAGGAGGAGCAGAAGATTATACCAGCTGCTTGCGGTTTTCCTCAAGGCGGAGTCCCAGAAGTCCTAGGAACGATCCAAGGGTCAGCTGCAGAGAACAAAAAGATGAAGAAATATGGTTCATTTTCATTGCAAACTGTACACCTTGCTATGGTTTGGTTCTCTTCCAAGGCAGAAAGAAATCAACAAAATGAAGAGTGACATGCCATAATTAGCAATTAACAGTTATATGGAAATTGCTCATGTGGTACGACTTTAAAAACATATAGTGCGTTTTATGTTACATAATGTTGTAAAAGGTATTAAAGCTATAAAATGATATATGATTCAGGAGCAACATGGGTCAAATCTCACCACACATTCATCCAGAGACTGATTTTGCCGGATGTAGTTTAGGGAGGAATTTGGCAGCACTTCCAGAAGACTCATCATGTTCTTCCACTTTGAAAGTCGGAGGCCTGCATGCAAAGCCGAGCTCCTGACTAATTACTGCAGGAAGTGCTCATGATGACGTCTGACTGAATCACAAAAGTGTCAATCATCAGTTTCACAGCCCACCGAAAACTGTGTCCGTCTCAAGGCCCACAATGAGCGAATCAAAACTGTTGGCCGACGCTGTGAGACTAAAGGATTGCAGCTTTGATTTCATAATGGATATCACATGCTGTAGCATGTTTTTGATGTGTTTCAAAACTTCCAGCTTTTTTCCTGAGTTTTTTTTTTTTACTTTATAAATCTTTCATCTCGCCATCTGACTAAATCACGATTACCAAGAGACAAATAAAGGACAACTTACAATAACCCCGGAGGTGTAGCCAGTCACATTCAGGCTCTCTGTTCGGGTGGTTGTGTAGACTCCCAGCACCACCAGCAGCAGGGACAGAGAGAGCATGCCCAGCACCAGCCACAGAGCTCTCCTGACCCTTACTATCATTTCTGGGAGAGAAACCCTCAGTCATGTTATATGGCACAGTGCAGGATGACTGAAACATAATAAACTACACCGAATGCGTGCCAGCTGTGAGTCTCTTGGCAGCTGCCTACCTGCTTATTTCAAGATTAACAAAACAACCCTAATTTGATTTGATGTATTTCTATTTAACTTAATTTAGTCATTCTAAACACAATGATATGATCCAAACCCCATGTCCCCAGCTTGCCCATTTCAAATATCATGTTTACAACACAATGAAAGAAGTGACATTAATTCCATTGAGTTTGAATGCTCGCTGTAACCGTAACAAAAAACTCTCTCTGCTTTATACAATCAAACATCAGCTTTTAACGCTCAGGCTATTTGAAATACACAACAAGTTCCTTATTAATAAGCAAAATAAAAAATCCTACAGAAGAGTACATATCACTTTCAAACAGCTGAAATCACTTTGTCTCTGATCATGTACAAATAGTTGTGGACAACAGTAAATTACTGTATTCGTTACACACCCTTCAAGAAGTCAGCTGCTGGCAAAAGTAAAAACATACCCATCCAGTTTTTTTTCCCCAGAAACTGCTCTTTTCTTTCCCCCTCTTCTTCAATTTCCAATATTTAGGCTATCAGTAATGTCTACCATCAATCCACCAGAGTAATTTGTCTGGATATTTGTCTCCACCAACTCGAAGCTAAGATCCTCTCTCTAACAACCGCTGATAAACTAGAAGTTTTTACTGTCCTTTTTTTCTGCCTGAAAGTTAGCATTCCTTAGAATGTGTTTTCTAAAATGTACATCGAAGCTTTAATGACACAAAAACAAAACATCAAACACATTTGCCATAAAACCTTCTTATAAACTCCTTTTGTCTTCAACATCTTATTTATTTCTGTGTTGTTAGGTGAATAACAAAGGCCATGATGATATATATGTACTGCTGTATGTAAAGGAAAAGTACAAATGCTGTAGTAGTACTGTAAAAAATAAAATACCATAAAGTAAAATATGATCAATACTATCAAATATCATAGAAATATACATTAATTATAATAAAAAAACAATATGTAATATGTGTTTAATCCTCATCTATAGCAAAAATGCAAATTTAAATACATATTAAAAACAAAACAACCTTCATTAAACCTATGTTCCTTATTAAAGGCCAGTCATGAACTCACAAATGCACTCTGATGCAGACCTTAAAATGTTTACGGCATCATTGAGCTTTTGTGCCTCCCATCCTTAAATGCACCTGTTTGTAGTGAAACAAAGCTGAAATCGCTTTGCTCATTAATTGGCTTTTAGGTAAAAAAAAAAAAAAAAGTCTTGTAAGCTTCAGCTGATCGCTGCTGCTGCTGCTACGCCCCAACATTCACTGTTACTGTAGGAGTTTGTAAAACTGTCATTCAATGTTGATCCGGTTCAATGTCAAATGCGTGTGAAGTGAACGATTACAGCCATGCACATCTACACTGCTATTAACCTACCGATGGGTAATGTGTTATTGGGCCTTGAAATTAAGTAAATAGGCTAAATTTCACTAAATCTCGAGTAGCCTAATAATAACGTGATTTAGGTAAATCGCTTAATTTAATGCATCTATCTAATGTCACTACCTGAAAGGCGTACTAGTATAGAATCACATGACCACATCTGCTCCCAGTAAATTACCTGTTGCTCGGCTCTGAGGCACTGGTTTGTCCCGGCCCGCTGCTCCTTTGATCCTTGCAGTCATGATGGATCCACTTCTTTGAAATAAAAGTTTTCCCCCTGAGACAGTTAATGATTCGCTAGTTTCACTGCAGGTTCACAAGTCCTGTCTCAAAGCTTCCTGACGTCCTGCAGCACACACATCTACTGAGTGGATGTAAGTCTACTTGGGAGTGCAGCTGTGCGTGCAGATCAGTGCGTGACGCTCCGGCCTCTGCTGCATTCAAGGACGATCGGGAACGTGCCCTTCTACTGCTGTCAAAGCACTCCTGACAAGTTAGGATACAGAATGGCCAGCGTCCTTTGCATATCAAAAAAGTTTGACCCTGCAGTTTTACATCAAGCAACAGCATATACGTTGGGGTTAATGTGCTGCAGCAGCAGAGTGAGGAGGACAACATGACAGAATATGTGCAAAGGAGATGTTAATCAGTGGGAGTTTATGTCTATGGCATGGCTGGATTAACCTCCTATGATGGACAGGGAGCACATCTTTCCTGCAGGGCCCCTCTTAATACCTCCCACTCTCTAGGAAATGTGTACAGTTTTTCTATGCTACAGCTTTCTTTACTCCCATATGTGCTGTTTGGTAGTTGAATTAAATGCACAAAAAAAAAGAACACTGAAGGTCTTAAAACCAGATTCTGACTCAGGGACCTTCTTCAAGACAGGGCTTCAAGATGTGAAACTAAAGCAGCTGCAATATTTTTAGGATACCAATATTTTTGCATGTTGCCATACAAAATTTCAGTTAAATTAGCACAAACCAGGTGATCCAAAGTGAGCATTTTGGGCCCTTGGAGTCTCAGGACATCTTGCTTTGCCCAGTTGGTGATCAAGCCCTTGTCTGTGTGAATAAAGCATATACACCAGAGCAGGTTAATGATACTGAAATAGTCTTGTGCCACATTGTGTAACGAATATTTAAACAGTTACTTGGACAAAGCCTGGAAGAGGAGGAAAAAGATCATTATTATTATTTATCCATGTTAACTGAAAGTATACACAATGTGATTTTGATATATAGCAGTGTTTTATATTCCCATGTGGGACAGGATTAATGTTGATATTTCACTAGCTCATCTTCAGGCATTTGACTTACTTACTTACTTACCTCCTAACTTAGATTTCTTGCAGCCGTGATTGCTTGGGCACTGCTTCATTGCTCAGCTCATGTCCTTTTTTATAACTC
Source organism: Seriola lalandi dorsalis (assembly GCF_002814215.2). Classification (NCBI taxonomy): domain Eukaryota; kingdom Metazoa; phylum Chordata; class Actinopteri; order Carangiformes; family Carangidae; genus Seriola; species Seriola lalandi. The sequence goes on from NW_019522670.1 coordinate 576,632, forward strand.
AGTCAAACAGATGAAGAAAGACATTTAGAATAATAAAATTTACTGTAAAATGGCCTCAATATCCAGATCAATTACAAAACGAAATTGTTGTTGGGTTTTATTAGCTTATAAATTCTTATTGGTTTTATGTTCAAAAACATTTCACGGAACTATAATAATTGTGTAGCCTCTGGTGGAGAAATAAATCTAATTCATACATATTATTGAGAAAGTTTCTCCATGACCATCCAATTGTCACAGTAATCAATCAAATCCCAACAGCCAAGAAAATCCACATATTTAGAGTCAAGGAAATTTACTATGCAATTTATCATTTTTATGGAGCAGACAGATAAGTTGATATATCGACGTAAGAGGAGCCAACTCTACTTAACCTGGTTCCAGGCGTCCGAATCACCGCCTATATCTCACACTCATGTGTCCAGTGATTTAATGGAGTGGGAACGGCATGGTCCTTCAGTCATCAGAGCATCAGGCCAAGCTGGAAATTCACAGATAATTAAATATTTCATTACACACTTTCTGCTGTATTAAAGTGTAATTCAAGAGGAAAAGGGGAAGGAAATCTTTAAATCTGTCGCTTCTTCCTGTCATCCCTGCATCTGGCATTTGGACTGCCGTATAAATCTGTTAGATATAATCATCTTTGACATCTAGTTTCTCTTTGTTTGGGACAAATGATGCACCACAAACAAATCTTTCTGAAGGAGCAGTACCTGAGGAAGCTTGAACAGTATCTTTTATCTCCTGGTGCACTAACACTGATCTTGGGTCTGCACTGCAGAGACACTGCAGAGGGCTGCACACTGATTGATTGGTTGATTAAAAATCCATACACCCTATGTTGGAGTTCAAGGTCATGACCAGTTGGTGTAAAACATTTGAAAATGTACAGGAAAGATTTAACATGCAAGTATCTCCAGACTAGCTCAGAGGATTTCTTTCATCTGTATGTCACCATATCAAAATAAATGTAAATGTTATCCAATGTGAGGTGGATTTTATAAGACTTTATAAGAGACTTTATTCAAATTGTCACGTGGCCTTGCACAGTACGTGACCTTAACTAGATTACTGTGTGTCACTGGTGGTAAATTCATTAAGGAACGAGCATCTAAACTAAACTACATCAGTGATGATATGGCAGCACACTCCCATCTGAACTGAGGAATTCTCAAGGAAAAAACAGATGTTGCTGTGTGGTCTGTTCAGCTCACTTCATCTTAGAGAGCATAGACTGTATGAGGGCAGAAGTGATGCAAAACAGACAGCGTGTATGCGACCATCACATGATGTTTTAGGGTTTACATATACTTGCCAGTTAACAAGTCCTTTCACTGAAAGCCCTACTAGAATTTAATGTCTATGTTGTCTGTTGTATTAAGTGCATGCTGGGGCTTACACAGCTTTTGATTTTTACTAGTCACTACTTTTTGTAATGCCGTCACCGACAACATTACAATAAGTGGTAACTATCAAAAATGTGTTGCATTTGAAGAGTGAAATATTCGTCATTTGAGAACTGTAAAAATACTACAGCACTACAAAGCTGAATAAAGACATATACAGTATGTAAATATATGGAAGCAACAATGATTCACAGACTGACTACAGGTTCATTAAACTATGCTTGGTATTTGTATTCTGTATTTTGAAGGAGAAGTTGGGCCGCTTTAGCTGTCTCTTGACTGGACCATTTCTTCGAAATTTCTGGATACAGTTCCTTTTCTTTGCATCAAGTTGGAATATTTTATTGTATAAATGCTACAATTCGGTCAGGTCGGTAAGGAAAGGTCTATAGAGTGTATTTAATAAGAAGAATTGGATGAATCTTCAAAAAGTCACTCTCAACAAAAACGTGAATGTCAAAACAAGGGAATTAAACATCTCCATATCCATATCTATATGTTAATCAGTGTGCATAAACCTGTAACCTGTACAATGTTAAGCCTGATAAAAGACATTTGTTACCTGTTTGACATAATATACTGAACCTGAAAACTCAGTTCTTTTTCTGCTATACTATTGTCCATGCAAGATGGGGCTATACAGACATGATGTAGTTGCTAGGAAACAGCGCCCTCTCCTGTTGCTATATAGACAAGACAGTTGCTAACCCAGCTAGCATTAGCACTCGATAGCAATACTGAACTGTTTTCGTCCATTTTGTGTAGCTTAGCTAGCCTGGCTAACGTTACCTTGAGTACTGAGCAGCAGAGATGGATGACGGTGACGAGCCGGGTCTAGTCCTCTCTCACAACACTTCTTCAGGCTCTAAGTCGGGCGGGGACAAGATGTTTTCCCTAAAGAAGTGGAATGCTGTAGCGATGTGGAGCTGGGACGTTGAATGCGACACCTGTGCCATCTGTCGGGTACAGGTGATGGGTAAGTGTCAGCGTTATACAGCTAGCTTAGCATAGCTCGGATACCGGCTAATGTAGCTAGCGCTGCTAATATACCCACTAATAGCTGAAATCCCAGCGTATCAACACTGAAACGCATTTTCCTTGATTTGCAGACGCTTGTCTCCGATGCCAGGCGGAAAACAAACAGGAGGATTGTGTTGGTAAGACCATGCCAACACTACAGCACAGCCCAGCTAACACTGTCTGGTCTGACTAAGCTGTCACACTGATTCAACAAGCCAAGCACTCTTTATTCATCTTTAAAAGGCTGATTCATTTCAGACTAAAGGCTAACACGTATCTGAGGTTGCATAGATAATAAGTGTTGGGGTGTATTTTTCGTTCTCAAACCCCAGCGTTTTGAAAATGCATTTACTCAAGTACTGTAATTCAGTGTAATTTGAGGTACTTGTATTTGAGTACCTTTCGTTTTCTGATACCTTATTCATACAGTCCACTATAGTACAGAGAGAAATGCTGCACTTTTTACTGCATTACATTTAGCTTGTTACAAGTAACTTTGCAGATTCAGATTAATAATACAAGATAAAATCAACAAACAAATTATGATTGATTATTATAGGTTAAAATAATACTTTATTGATCCCCAGGGAGGATATTCACAAGCTCCTCAGCCATAGTCATTTAAATGACCACCATTACCAACTCCAACATTAAAATTATGTAAACATTATTGCACCAATAATTCTACTCCAATAATATATGTTATTCAGAAATGTGACATTCTGCAGAAAGAGTACTTTTACTTGATGCTAATACTTATGTACTTTAACTGAATTTGAATTTTGAATGCAGGACTTTTACTTGTAACAGTAAAACATCAGTTTAATTCACTGTTCAGTAATATTGTTCTACTGTGATCTGAGTAACCCTCATGTTCAGATGTTCATTCATTGACTCACTCCCTATCGCTCTCTCTCTTGCTTTTTCCTCTTCTGTCTTTCAGTTGTATGGGGGGAGTGCAACCACTCCTTCCATAATTGCTGCATGTCCCTTTGGGTGAAGCAGAACAACCGCTGTCCCCTCTGCCAGCAGGACTGGGTGGTTCAGAGAATCGGCAAATAAACTCCACTACCGGGCGATCTAGATTCTCAGACAGCACCTGTATGCACCCAAAAGTGGTGACAGACTTGAAAATGATCACTGCAACATCCTGCGCAGAGCCACTGACATAAACAACTGTCCTCCTCCTTATGTTTGCATGTTCCTGTCACCCTGGTTTTGAAGGAGGATGAAGGACAAAATCAAAGCAGCGCAGACTCGGTTGATGTGGCTGGAGGGATCAAGAGTCATGAAGACACGGATGAAACTTGTTGCAGTGTTTGGTCACATGTTAGCTTTACATTATTGTCTGTGGTGGTGTTCGGCACCTTTAGAATATGTGACTGTCATTTAAAAAAAAAAATAAAGAATTGTGAATAGCTATAAATATGTATTTTTTCATCTAGTAGTTTGAATATGCTCTATATATAATTCCTATAAACAAATGAGATTATGGAAATTGGTACTATATGTTGTTATACATGTGTAGATTCAGGAAAGAAAGGACTGGATATGGAACATAACTTTTTTTTTGCTACTGACAGAAATTTGTGCACGTCATGAAACAGTCAAAGTACAGAAATCTGGCGTTAAATTCTCACCAAAACTCATTTTTACTCATTGTTTAATCAAACAATTCTGATTCAATCCATTATTTTGACACGTTTTTTGTGCAGCTGCTTGTGTTTAGACATTTATAATTTACTTATTGTCTAATCAGACATTTTCTGGTCGAAACGTCAAAAGTTGTCTTCTTTTGTGCAATGAAAAAGTGTTACTTTTAATGTATCAAAAATATAAGTTTGTTATACAGAGTACCAAGACTCAAGTAATACTGGCAGGGCAGAGCGGAGAAGGTCTGACTATATATGAGAGAATTTCGTTTGCAGATCTGCAGAGGAGGTCACAACATGGAGTCAGCTCTTGATAACCACTATACCACCAGCACTTGTAACACAGGTTACAGGTGTTACAGGTTTCAAGCTTAACCTCCTTGTTGATTCTGACCTATTCACAGCAATCATTAAATCCAGGAGTTTGATCAATCAAACTAATTACATGGAAGGTGGGGATTTTTTTCTTAGCATTCTTCTAGCATAATGAATGCCTCAACACGATAAACATGTTTTGTGGAATTTGCAGTGACGTCGGTGTAAAACAGTACAGTGTTCCCTCTGTAAAACTGCTGAATATAGTTTCCTTGTCATGGAATATTGTAAGTGGGGAAGACTGATAGGGGTAATTCACTTAGACATGAGGCTAATGACTAAAAGGTCACTGCTTCAACCTTGTTGATCATGTGGGTGGAAGTGAACAAGAAGCACTCCCTGTCTCAGTGTCTTCCAGCAAACGTTCAACTGATATTTTACTGGTATTAACAATTTGCAGTTATAGATATAAACCTTTGTAGATACACAAAGCCAAAATTCTAATGCTCTTTACACATGCTACTTGATCCTTGAATAAGAACTACACTTGTAAAGCTTATAATGTCAAATTGTTTGAATTTGTGACAGAGAGGTAACGATGTAGTTTTTGCACTGTCCTGGACACTGCATATTTCCACTTGTAGCATATGTACATTTTACTTTCTAACATATATTTATAATTCATTTTTATTTATCCTTTATGTTTCTTTTTTCTAACCCTCAGTTTTCACACTAGTCCTTTAGCATAACTATAGGAGCAATACATTGCATTGCACTTTGCAACAAACCTTTGAATCCATGAATCCTACAGCATAATGCCGACTTACACAACAGCACCACAAACAGTGGTCTCAAAGGATATCATAAACTTCAGTCAACATTTCTCCGACAGAAACATTTTAAACAATTTAGGCTTGGAAAGGGCCATATCCTCTGCAAGACTGTTGTATTGAATTGCATCCGAATGGACAGGTGTTCATGTTATTTTGTGCACACTGTACACAGTGCGCAGTCTTCACTCTCCTGATTTCATCCGCTGCTTTAGGGTTAAATTAGTTATTAATTTTTTTCTCCTATAATAAGCCATGAAGTGTGCCAATTCATCCCATACTGCGCATTTTATACACACATAGCTCTATTAGTAGCTTCTTTATCTCATAAAAAGCTATAATCAACTGTAACTTGTTAAGGCCAGGAACTGCCACTTGATCATGACATGTTGGCAGCCCAATTACTGCACACAAGCAATTTGCATCTCCTAAAAATAGACCAGCCTAAAGCCTCTTAAGTTCAAACCACATAAGTTGCTTTCCCTGAGTGTCGTCTACGAATAAGCGTGCAAAGACACTTAACTGCCAACAAATCCCTGAGAATAGAGGCGTGGTACAAGAGTTGCAGGATGATCAGGATGCAGGTGCTTGAGGTGCTCATTTGTGCCTGGAACCTGCAGATGAGTGAACCCTAGTGTTTCACTTTAACAGCTACCTATTGGTATGCCACAGAATACGTCCAACATGGACGAACTGCCTGTACTGGACACCCTGGTGGCCAACACAGCCTACCTGAAGGCGCAGCAGATAGATTTAAATGAGCTGAAAAAGCGGAGGCTCACGCTGACACTGCCCAATCCAAAGAAGTCTTCTTCTCTGCAGGCCGCTGTAGGGAAGAATTTCGAGTCACTGTGTGAGCAACAGCCTATTGGAAGGAAATTGTTCCAGCAGTTTCTCCTGTCCTCTAACCCGCAGTATGTGGCTGCCACTGAGTTCCTTGAGGAGCTGAATAACTGGAGCTTTGCTGAAGATGAAATCAGAGAGACTTCCAAACAAACAATCCTCACTAAGTTCTGTCAACCTGAGTCCAGGAGTTTTCTCTCCTACCTTACAGGAGAGGATGCTGAGAAATGCAAGGATTTATCAGACAAGAACTTTGATGACGTGACGATGGGCCAGATGAGAGAAGCCACAAGGAATTTCCTGAAGGGAAAACCTTTCTCTGAGTACCTGAAAAGCCCCTTATTTTATAGGTTCTTGCAGTTTAAGGAGTATGAGAAGCAGAAGATTGATGACAAATACTTTTATGAGTTTAGGACTTTGGGAAGAGGCGGCTTTGGTGAGGTAGGTACCAGAAGTCCCAGCATGGAGGCTAATGTTAGCTTATATTAGCAAACTGTAGATTTATATTGCTATATAACAGACTTTAGTGAGTCAGTGAATTGACATGTGCTAATGTATGCAATTATGTTTTAGCATTTAACATTAACCTGTAATTGTCACATGTAGCTAGAGAGGCCACTGTTCAGTAAAAGTTACAGTCTCGCTCTAAAGTCACAGCAAAAAGTAGCAAAAACATTTCAGGAGGACACAGTAACAACTGATACTAAAAGAGGAATAACCACTTAATAAAACTAAAGTAATGTTGCTCTGTCTGACAGGTATGTGCGGTGCAGGTGAAACACACAGGCCAAATGTATGCCTGCAAGAAGCTGAACAAGGCTCGTCTGAAGAAGAAAGGTGGCGAGAGGCTGGCCCTCCTGGAGAAGCAGATCCTGGAGAAGGTCAACAGCCTTTTCATTGTGAACCTGGCTTACGCTTTCGCCAACAGAACCCACCTGTGCCTGGTCATGGACCTCATGATCGGAGGAGACCTCAAATTTCATATCTATGAGCTTGGTGCGCGGGGTATCCGTATGGAGCGTGTTGTTTACTACGCGGCCCAGATAACCACTGGCATCCTCCACCTGCACTCCATGGACATTGTGTACCGGGATATGAAGCCTGAGAATGTACTGCTGGATGGAAAAGGACAGTGTCGACTATCAGACCTCGGATTGGCCGTGGAGATGCCGAAGGGCAAAATGATTTGCCAAAAGGTTAGTGTGGTGACCTGTTAGATGGACTGCTGATCATACTGTTCACATATAGAGAAATAGCTTTGTTATTACCCTACCCTCCATGGTTAATATTCAAAAATATACATACTACATATACTATAACACAAATGCTTCAATACTTGCTCTCTCTTTACTGCCACCATACCATATATGTGTTAACTGACCACTATAAGTAGCTTACCAGGAATAGATATGATTGCTCTCAGTCCTGCTCTTACCGACAACATAAGAGAGAATAACCCTGTGACCCAAATTAATCTTATTAAAAGGTGCCTGACCTCATCCCCAGCTGGAGGCTGCGCCGGTGGACAAATGTATGGAAGACTGACCAGAGCCAGTTAGCATTAGCTGGTTGAGCTTTGCTTTACTAATACCGGATATGGCTTCCATGAGTCTGTCCAAGAAGATGAGTCAGGAGATTCACAGCAGGGCTACACTCTCTACAGGTGGGACACATAGTGAATAATATAACGTCTGATTGGTCAGCCGACCGGCCTGATGGAGGGAAGTCAAAGCTGCATTATTTGCTTTAACAATGTTTTATTGTCAGTTCCCCATTTCTCACTGCATTCCTGTGTCTGTGTGTCTCCGTGTTTCATTAATTAATTATGTTTTCAATCATGTGGAGGTTGGTCAAGATAGTCTACTGCAGATAACTGAAATTAAATTTGAAAAGGTGAATTAATTACTGGCCTAGATTATCCTGTCTGGTCTCAGAAATGTCTGTCCTGCTTTGAGTAGAGAGTACATCATATGATTTTGCCTGCAGCAAAAATACAGAATATCTTATTTATTTTAATTGTAAAGGACCAGGTACATAGCAGTATGTACGGTACTGTGTCTATACTGCAGTGTCTCCCAACCTTTCTGAATTTGACCAGACCTGAATATTATTGTTGAAGTTATATAAGTATGGAGAAGGCTTATGTCTCTTTGAATTCTCCCTCATCCTGCGTCCCTTCTCCCCTCTGTGCGTTGTCAGGCTGGTACGACTGGCTACATGGCTCCTGAAATCCTGAAGCAGGAGTATTACCGCACGTCTGTGGACTGGTGGGCGCTGGGCTGCAGCATCTATGAGATGGTCGCTGCCCGTTTGCCCTTTAAAGACTTCAGAGAAAAGGTGCAGAATGAGGAGGTTACTCGCCGTACTCTGGAGGACGACTGCAAGTTTGAACACAATAGCTTTGATGCTCCCACCAAAGACATTATCAGCCACTTTCTCAAGAGGAAGGTGGAGCTTCGGCTGGGGTGTCGGTAAGTAAAAACTTCTCTCAGAGACACTGTAAAGTCTGTCACATGTGGTTATGGTATGGGTTTCATGGAGAGTATATTCCATCAAGAAAATAAAAAAAAAGGGGCCTAGGAGTACCAATTCAAAGTCCAGACAAGTGGCTACCAACCTGGAGGTCAAGACACCTTGAAGGGGTCACCAGATAAAAGGTTGCGAGATGATTAAAAGAACAGGGAAAATTACAAAACATACTGAAGTTCTGCTAAAATGTTGTTTTCTGACTTTTTCTGACTTTATTTATTGACTCTCTTTTTGATTCACTGACTTTTTTGGCAAGTTTTACTTCTGAAAGCCTCTAAACATTTTTAGATGTAACAATCTGAGAAAACATTGCTTCATTTTAAGGGGTCGTACACCAAAAATTTTAGGAACTACTGGTCTAGACAACAAGATTCAGGGGGTACAGATAGTAGAAATGAGCTTCCAGATTAAATCTGCTGAAGCACTACGTTCGTGCCAGCAGTGCTGATTTTATTTGGAAGACGAGTTAATACATTTAAGACGAGAAGGGCATTCAGAGAGAGCAGCCCTCTGTTCTTCCCTGGCCTATGCCCCATCCCTCCACCAAAATTGGTGCAAATAGTTTTTGCATAATGCTGTTGGAAAATAAACAGAGACAGGTGAAAACATGTGCAACTGACTTGAATGCAACTTGTTCAAAGCACAGCAGCCAGATCGAAGGCACCTTTAGACTGTGAAACCCTGGTCGTTTGTTGTATGAAACACCGGGCGCTGCAACGTAAATAGAGAAAGAGAGATATGAGAGCAGTTTTGAATAAATTTTTTTCCTAAAGCCTACTCAAAACACATCACTTATGTCCTGGTCAATGGATGTCACTTCATGTCATATTCTGATTAGTTGGCTTGTAGACGTGGGGTCGTAGCAGTGGTCACATGGTAAATTTGATCCTAATTTTCTGACACTCTGAATTTTGCCAGAGTCTGTCCTTGGTCCAAATCAGACATAGACTTTACCGCGTTTCTCTCACGACTGTCAACATCAGCGTCTCAGATGGCCCAAAATTACAATGTCTTTAAACAAGTACAACTAACTGTTACATCACACAGAACTGACTTTGACTTTCTTTTTATCACTTTCAGTACTCTTACTGGTACAGGTCAGTTTTAACTTTTACTGCCCTATACTCAGACTTTAACTGCCCTAAACTAAACAGAAGAGTGAGGGGGATGTCAGTGAAGGCATCTTATCAGAAAAACAGAAGAAAAACACTTTGTATGGGTGTATTTCATATAATACAGTACAACATAATCAAATCAACTTGTGAAGCAACTTATAATGCCTCACATGAGAATCTTATGGCCCAGTTTAATTATTTCACCTGGCCCCTGCCCTTATATCATAACTTTCAATCTCAGTCCAGGCATTAAACATCTCCTGTATTGTGTCTTTCTAATATTAGTGGTGGTGACCCAAGAAGCCACGCTTTTTTCAAGAGTATCAATTTCTATCGTCTGGAGGCGGGGCTGGCGGAGCCCCCCTGGGTGCCAAAGCCCAACGTGGTCTATGCCAAAGACATGGACAAATTCATGCACACCTCCAAGGTCCAGGACGTTGCGCTTGATGATAAGGATGAGAAGTTTTTCAGGGAGTTCAGCACAGGTGCCGTCTCTATCCAGTGGCAGAAGGAGATGATCGACAGCGGATTGTTTGACCAGCTGAACGACCCCAAACCGAATGGACATGCCTCTGAGACTGTGTGGAAATCCAGCATGTGCATCATACTTTAAACATCTCATCGCCTGACTAACATGCAAAGATGAGATGAAACAACAATGCTTCTGAATAGTTAAGTGCCTGGCTATAATACCGCAGCTCAGGAACCATAAGCCCTTAAAATATTTTTTAACAACAACTTTTTTTTACAAAAGAGGAATCATCTTAGAAGTTGGATGGACAGAAACATACACTGACATTGAGCTGCAACTGTTTCTTTATGCTTGCCCTCTATTCCTGGTGAGACAGCACATCCCACAGCATTCATAGTTTCCATTACATCACTGCCATTTTGGCAGGCCTAAGTGTTTACATGTGTTTGTAAACAAGCTACATAATGGTTATATGTCACTGAATGGCAGCAGGATCATTACCAGTATTTGCAGAAATGTGCCACATTTGTAAGGAAGACTGAAGTGTCACAGAAAGGCCATGAAAGCCTCCTGCTAAGATGAATGGACAGTGTCATGTGACCTCAGTGCTGCAGACTGATGTGAAGTCGCTCAATAGCACAAGTTCACCACTAAGTGCCGCCAGACACCCATGAAGTGCATTCAACCTCCCGCAGCGCTCCTCATCATCCCTGTTGTCCTGGCTGTGCTGCTCTGGTATTTACAAGCACTGGATGACTCGTTCGGCTTTAACAAGGGGATGCTGGGAGACAAACTGTCGTATACACATAGTTTTTCCATTTAAAAAAACAAAAAACATCTTAATATAGAATTTTTGGCATTAAAAAGGCAATGCCAACCCTTTTATTACCCCCCCCCCCCAAATCCCCTTGTGTTTACAAGCTATACACAACCTAAGTAAGAGATGTTAACAACTTATAACTTAGCAACAACAAACAACATAGGTTGTTTTTTAAAAGCTGCCGATTTAGCCTTCACAGATGGTTCGTTCTTGTATCCATACAGTGTGGATTACTTTTCCTACTGCTCAGGTAGTGGGAGATCATCTGTGTCCAACTGTTCTTAAAAGTTTCATTTCAGATTTTTCATCCCCAGATGGATGACAGTGAGTGACAGAAGATAAGGAGATTCTTTTTTTCTTTAATGTATTTTTGCCTTTATTATAGCGAGCAGAGAGAGAGGAGAAATAACATGTGACAAAGGTGTCTTATTTCTGACTTAACTCACTAATTTTACCTGTGTTTTACATTGTTTCATACCCCCAGGTCTTAAAATGAAGATGTTTTATGTAACGTAATGCATTTCTTTTTAGTTTTACACATAACTCACATATAGAGCTACATTGTTTGTATGTAACAGTGCCAATGATATTTTGTAACATTTAAATGTCATTTCATACTCATGATGTTTTCTACTATTTTCTGTGGGATGTTTTGGCTTGTAACGTTTTATATTGTTGTTTGTGATACTTCGCTACCATGCAGTTGAAATGTTTTTCACAACAGTGATTTCTGGTCTTCTCTGTGTTTGACAACAGTTTAGAGATGAAACTCCTTACACTGTATCTGCAGTTAACAGTTATGCAGTTATCTTGTTGCTCATCTCAAGGCCCAGATATCGTCAATCATCACCCTATCCAAACAGCCAGGACCAGTCTGAAAAACAGGAAGGTGCTTCTCTCTTCAAAAACATTACAGAAACCACAGTACTTTCATAATTACAGCATAATTTCACCTCAGTATTAGATTCAGAGTGTATCATCCGTCACTCAGTGTATCACTCCAAAACCTCAGACCCATTTAGATAATGAGGGACACATAAACATGTGCTGTGCTAATTCCTGCGAGGGGGGTGATCTTACAGGGCTGAGAAGTGGTTCCGTTCACGCTCGACTGTCATGAGATTAGAGCGTGGTTCAGATGGAAATCCAAGACGCAACCTGATCATCATCGGCTGCGAAGGCAGAGTGGGGAGTCCACTGTGGACGACGTGACGACAAGACAAACTCAGCAGAAGGTCTCCAGGAACATGTTTTTACCAGGCGCTTACAAGCCTCTGCCAGGGTTTAGTTCCCCATGGCCCGACGCTGTAACGCTGCCCTCCAATACACAAACTGCAGGAACAACTCTGCAAAACACACACACACGTTGTATGTATTGTTGCACATCTGCACTCATGCATGCAGATACACACACATGCATGCATCTTTACATACTTGTGATATGGCCGATCGTGCAGGCAAAGATGTACACAAACCACAAACACACTTTAATAAACACTTTCACATACACACTGTGATACACACTCACTTACTTAAACACTCTAGCTCTCTCTCTCTCACACACACACACACACACACACACACACACACACACACACACAATCGTATTACCTCTGTAGAAGCAGGCATGGGGTTTTAGAGATCAAAGCAGGACAGGGTGTAATTTGGTATCTGTTACATGCCCATGCCCTGAACTCACATCAAAGACATGTGCCACACTTCAGCTCTGCCCTGGCATCCTCGGGACGGTATCACACCACTGATATTGCTGTTTTTTGCCCTTCTTTGGCTGTAAGTGTATGTCTATATTTGTGCTTACATGCACGTGTGTGACTCCACAAATGTAAAAATGAGAACTGCCCTGGTTTGTGACTATATATGCACTCGGGTGTGTCTGTGAGAGTGCGTGTGAGTATTTAGGATAGGTGAGAAAGTGGTTAAACAGTGGAGACAGAGAGGCCATTGTCTGCTGAGGGAAAGTGAGAGCCAGCCATGTGGGAGAGAGATTGAATGAGGAAGAGGGTTGTTGCTTGCTGTCTCGTACTCACAGCTAGTGTCAGGTCTTTATTTTTTGGGTCTAAAATTTTGTTTTTCAACAGATTAAATTTTTTTTCCTACTACTTTTCATACCATTTTATTTCACAACAATATTGATAAATAAGGGTCAAGAAGCGGATTACGCCCAAGATCCTCATTGAGCCACTAGGCTGACCCCACTACCGTTCAGGAAGTGTTTCGTTTTTGGTTAACATTCAGTTTTTCAAGCTTCATTGCTTGAATTCTTAACATTTCCACAAATAAGTGAATTCCTGCAGGGCGGTCCAACAGAAACAGAGCGTGTGTGTGCATGATGTTCTTCCCCAGTGAGGCCCAACGGGCAGTTTCCAAGGCGCCCAGACCTCAGACCCCTTCCACTGCCAGGGGCTGGACAACATCATGGATAGAGCGCCCAATCAGACACACACACACACACACACACACACACACACACACACACACACACACACACACACACACACTTGTAAACAGTCCCACACTCTCAGCCCTTGTCCTATCTCTACACCATGTTTGGTCCCTTTACTGCAAAAATCATCTGTCTATGTCGTTTAATCTCATGTTCAGACTTCAATATTTATTTTTAACAAGAAAGAAAATTGTTGCCCGTGGGGCCAACTACTGCCACTAGTTCCCTGTATAGATCCATGTTTTGGGAATTTTCTGGAAAAGAGCATCAATGTCGTGAACTGTGACTGCACAGCAGTTAAAGAATAAAGAAAAAAATACATGTTTGCACAGAATTCATGAAGCATGTTGATTTGTATTGGAAGCAGTGAAAATGATCTCACCACGTTAACAGATTGTTTTCACTTGATTCATGAAAATGGAATTTTATGGCTCAGTAATAGAAGGAACTGATTTTTTTTGCAGTGGGGTTTGGAGGGTTTCTTGCGATTATTTGCATGGGAAAAATCCTGAAAAAAGTTGCGTAAAAAAACAAAACATTTTGCTCAATAAATATATAAATTAAGCCGATTGCTAACCAGAAAATACTGTCCCAGTTCCCCAGACACGTATGGGTCCTAGAAGCCACAGGTTTACTCCATATCAGCTGGTTTTACATAACTGGATTAATTACAGATTTGATGAGGAAATTTGCACCATTAAAGTACAATATCTACTAAAACAGTGACTATTTCAATCGTTTATCAATTATTTTTAAATAATCATTTTATCTGTTTATCCATTACTTTTAGCTAACTGTTTACACTTCTCCTTTCACCCTCTTTCAATCACAGTTCTTCAATTGTTCCCCATCCCCCCCTGGAATATACCGTCTACAGGATATAGGCCTCAACCAGCCTGGTTGCAGACCTCTGAATCACTGCAATTCAATCTGATTATAAGACTCCGACAACACCAGACTACTTAAACTTTCATCCGACTTCTTAACTTTCACAGTTTAGAGTTTACCAGTTTCTGTGATCAGCACTGTGCCACATCTCTCCGGTCACCTGTCACAGGGAGTAAAGTTCTCTCCCACGAGTAGAAAGTCCCAAGGAAACAGCTTAAAGTTCAAAAAGTTACAGCATCCTGAAACCCGAGCTGGCTGCAGTGTAAAGCTTTCTGATGTTCCTCACTCCTCCACTGCAGGCTGATTGAAGATCAGCACATCAAACGAAGGGAGAGGGATACAATGATACAGAGTACTGTATCAGGGAAACGGTTTACAACCCCTCATTCTGAACTGTGGAGGGAAAAAACAGTTGCGGTGCATGTGTTAATGTACTTTAATTACAGTACAACATGCTGCCTCGTGGGTCAGTGACCGAGCGGGTTTTGGCAGCTGTGTTTGTGTGGACATCTCTGCCTGCCTGTGTGTGTGTGTGTGTGTGTTAGTGAATAGGAGAAGTGCTCAGAAGCAGGCATACAAGGAATTGATTCCACAGTGTTGAATGATGGTGACACAAAAACAGAAATATAAGCCGTGAGGTGGTATTCGTTCCTAAGAGTGTATCCAGTTTGATTTAATTAGCTGGTACTTATTGCATTCTTTGTTAGCGGTGTAATATGACTGACAGTTGGCACGGCAGCCAGTCTGGACTGAATCCAAGTCCATCTCTGCTGTTAGTGTGTGTGTTCCCAGACTCTACGACCTGCCTCTTCCAGTCTGTCACTGCGTTTCCAACTCACACTATTACATTGTGTTTGTGTGTCTCACTAAATTCGGTCCTATCAAAGCAACCTGGGACATCTGTGGTGTGTTAATACACAGCTGCTAATAGATAAAATTTAGTTTCTGACAAGTGTAAGATGTGTGTAAACTGGCTGCTTTTAGCTGAAAGACAAAGTTCGGGTCTGTTCAGTATTATACGAGACAACTACTCCCCATACTATGACCAAACTATGTGGTATTTCCCTGCAGGTACTCCTCATACCATGACTCATTTCGTTCCGAGCAGGAGGAGGAGGAAGAGGTATATTCAGATTCTTGGCAAACAGTTTAGACGCCTAAAAAGATGCACCTTGTCCAATTTTTTCATTCATTATGTACAGGATGTCAGGTTGTGGCTGAGGCCTGGAGAGTGTCCACTTTGGTGACAGCCGCCTGGCATCTGTGCTGTTTTCAGATGATGTCATGTTTACGGCTTCATAAGTCATAGAAACTGTCCCATCCAGGTGAGAGAGAAGCAGCTGCCCCAAGTTTAGGTATGAGTTCAGGTATGGTGTCTCAGGGCAGTTGAAGTTAGAAGTAGGGGTGTCACGATATCCACGTTAACCATGATATTTAAAAAATGATGTAATTATGTTAATTATAACCATATGATAATATCATGATGGCAGGCGTTAGGCCTTGTGAATCTGTTGTTTATTTTATTTTGGCTGATAGCATTATTATTATTGTTTTCTAATTTTCTGTATAGATCATGATGACATCGTTATTGTGAATTCTTTTGGCCAGTGAAAAGTGGAACACCCATAGACTGTATATAAGCATGATAACACTTAATATTGTAAAAACTACGGCCAAATGTAAAACAAGGCCACATACCTTTTTATCGCCTTTTATCACCTCTTTATGTCGCCTATTCTGTCTTTCAGCATACTCGCTCATTTGGTCAAAGGTCAAAGGTCAAAGGTCTGGTCGTTGGGTTTGTCCTCTCGGGTTGAAGCTCAAGCTCATGTGCTGTCGGGATATGCAGCGTTTTTTTCTGTTGCGTTTGTTTTGGGGCTTTGTGTGTTTTTGTTTTGGCATCGTTTCTGTATTTGCTGTTAATGTGTTTGTTTTGGCTTCCTGCAGCACGTCCTTCTTCATTTGCACCACGTTGTTGTATTTGTTTTGTATTTTTCATACGTGTTGTTTCGCATTGTTTCATCAGTTCTGAATCTCAGGCTTGTTTCTCCTAAAACGATATATCAAAGTAACAAATTAATAGCTCTGAAGAAGGTGCACTGTCGCCAAAGATGTCAGCTGTGGATTTAAATTCATGCCGACAGTGACTCTAAAGAGCTCCTGCCTCCTTTGGAAGCTATTATACTTATTTTCTACCTCCCCTGCAGTCTTGCGATTCCTCACTGTTCTGTGGAAAGGGAAAGAGGGATGTATCTCGGCAAATGGAGTAGAGAAGAGGGTAGCTGGAAGTCAGGGGCAAATGGGCAGTGATTAAGCCACCGTCATCAAACTGTAAACTGGAGGGCGTCACAGATGAGGGTCGAAATAACCTATGAAAGCTGTGTACCCTCTCATGACATTTGCGTCTGACCAAAATGCTACAGCTGAGTCAAATTATTGTGAAAGGGTTTGAGTTCATGAATCAGGGCTTCTCCGGGCGTAGCGGCAGGTGCATGTAGCCAATATTAAGAGTCCCATCTCATGGAAAAATTGCCATCACACAGAGAAAAAAAATTCGAAGAGGCTCCTCAGATACACCACCATGCTGGATAAATGAATACATGAATGGATTGATGCTGTACTCTCTGGTTCAAATGAGGATGATGTGTTGCCTAGTCTAATAAAATACTAGGCAAAACTGGGGCTAAACATTTTTTATCCTAATAAGCTTAAAACTCAGTACATTTGTTAGAAAAAAAGATTGATAATAAGAGTTCCCAGATGGAAAATACAGTTTGTAAGACTCTGTGACGCTGCGTCCTCAGAGGTACTACATCTTGTTTTGACAGACAGGCTAATTTAGGGAGTACTACTTTAGGCTCTTTCTTGCTGCAGGCCATCTCTTGGCATTTAAAATCAAACTGAGCTCAAGTGACGGCGGCCATAACTTCTGTTGAGAATGCCTTCAGCGGTAACACGCTGCAAATCTAAAAACTCCACAGCGTAACCTTATCGCCCCTTATATTTATCTTTGGTGAACGATGTTTTATACTCGCATGTACGATGGATTAACAAGCTGGGCATTATCTTGTGACGACCATGAAGATGTGGTCTGTGAGCTCCCACACACATGTATGCCAGCATAAATATATGCACACACTGCCCCCAGATGTTTCTTGACATGGTCTGCTGTGACTCCAGTACATTTATTTATCCCTGCATGCATAGTTCACTCTCCATGCCATGCACAACAGAGCTCTGCACTTTTCCACTGGAGCTCTTTCCCACACACTGGATGGACAGAAGTAAAATGCACCTAAAATTGTAGGAATCAATGTTTTTTTTATGTATACATTGAATTAAAACTATAATTGTCTCATTGGTGGACACTAAATCAGGACTGTTCTTGCCAAAAGATGCCACTATGCTTGTCATATATTTGCCCAACGGTATGAAACAGCATTATCAAACCAGCACATATTTTAATGACTGCATTATATCAGACATGCCATGGCAGGTGTCCCAATAGTGCCATCCAAATGAGCATTCACTAATGTTATGAATGGGGGGGTTGCCTCTTTATGTCTATTCATCTTCCTGAACCCTCTGGGATTCCTGCTTCAGAAACGCAGCGCTCTTTCTTCTCTGCTGCCTGTGTTACTTTCCTGTGCATTTATAAAAAAGGACTATAAACAGACAATATTTTCTGGATGAGAGGTCAGTCCTACTACTTTTCTCAAACCAGCTGGGAAATGGAAAGTCTTGCAATTTCATCTGTCAAAGTCAATCAGATTGAACTATGACCCATGATATTGAAGTGAAGTGAAGGATGCAGGACTGGAAGCGACTGGAAGCCATTGCGCCTCACCTTCCACGTCCATCATCAATTCTATTACTTAAAATAAAATTGAAAAGTCAGTTTCATGTGTATTGAGGGATTCTTAGCAACTTTATGGGCGACCCCACCTTCAGCTTCACCTTAAAACAAAGTGGGAGCCAATCTGGCAACACTGTCAGCTCTTATGATCACCTGACTGCTTATGTTTGTGGCCCAGTCAGACTTATTCTCAGCAGCATTGTTGTGTTTTGAGGGACCAGCTTTAATGAAAACAATGTTATTATGACAGAAATGTCCAGAACTCTAAAAAATCATTTAAAAAAGTTGTACAAAACCAGCAGTTCAGCAATCCACCTTCAGTCCTTGAGTGTGACTCAACTCCAGGTCAAAGCCACAGAGCTCCTGAAGAGTCCTACGGCAAATCTAATTTCATCTTCACTTAAAGACAATTTCCTCGAAAAACAATTCTTTAGTCACTGTCCACACCTGCAGATGTTCAGTTCCTGCTCTGGTGACAGCATGGGATGTTAATTTTGTCTAACAAACAAAGACCTCTTCAGAAATTTCTCTTACTATTAAAATCACGCCAGTAACACCTGCTCTCTTCGCTTTTCTTTCTTAATCTCTCCTGCTTGAGATTCTGCAGTCACTTCCATGCTCCCATAGGTGAGAGTTCTGCAAACAGCTGCTCTGGGTCACATGCTTTGTCAGACTGTTAACACATAATAAGCCCACACACTCTTGTAAACATCAAAGACGGTCCTTTTTTCCAGTCAGTAATGTCCCCTCTGTTGTTGCTTTGAACACCA
The DNA here is from genome assembly GCF_002814215.2 of Seriola lalandi dorsalis. NCBI lineage: Eukaryota > Metazoa > Chordata > Actinopteri > Carangiformes > Carangidae > Seriola > Seriola lalandi. Next base: position 595,615 of record NW_019522670.1, read on the forward strand.
TTATTACTGCTGGTGTGAGGAGATGGAGCATTTCGTAGAGGATGTTTACGCATTCCATGGGCGTAGATTTGGGTGTAGACAGTAGGGACAATGTCAAAGTGTTGCTGAATTGTCCCTTCCAATATTTTTACCCATCTCAAACGATCTTGGCATTTTAACTTAACTCTGTGTTACCGGTAAGATATAGGCAGCAACTATTGTTGCCAGGTTCGTGTGTTCTCTGCAAAATGTTGGTTATCAAGATAAAGAGTGATAGATTGGAGAAATGGGGGATACTCAACAATGATCTGGCAACCCCCAACTTCATCACACAGTGCTGACCAGCTGCAGGCTAGCAGTAGCAGTAATGGAGTTAGTGATGAGTGGTGGTGAATCTGAAACGATCAGTATTTATAGTTTAGAGCAGGGGTGTCCAAACTTTTTGCAGAGGGCCAGATTTGGTAAGGGGAAAATGTGTGGGGGCTGACCATTCAGCCTGACATTCTTTGAACCATTAACATTAAATACAAATGAACTATTTTATGAAATTTTTATTGCAAATGGCATACTTCCTTTTTTTTTTTTAATTTTCAAGTTTTTGCCAAAATCACTCTGCCTTTCATATTTGAAGACCACATAAAATGAAGAAAAAGCAGTCTGGAAAAAAAACTTTTAGGAAGATGAAACATATCTAGGTTCATTTGAAACATTACATATTATTCACTATTAAATGCTCACTGTAAACTTCTAAATTCAAAACAGTGGTGCGTGCATATTCAAAACTTTGGTTTTGATCATCACAAAAAAATCAATTCACTGAGATGTAAGAATTTATTCACCTCAGAGGACTAAACACATATCTTGCCTGCACTAATGTGAAGGGTGATACTGAGATCTCGACTGCAGTATGTAGGCCTAGTCCAGGTCTGGCTCAAAAACAGTGGTTTTGATGCGCAAGACGTCACACAGGTGAGAGTCACTTAGTCTCGTCCTCACGCGGCTCTTGTTAATGTTCATAACCGATAATGTCTTCTCGCACAAGTATGTCGAGCCAAACAAGCTCAGCATTTTCTTAGCAAATGTTCGAATCTCTTGCAACCTGCCTTCATCCAGCTGGAGGTAGAAGTTGACAAGAGGGAGCTGTTGGTGCCGACTGCTTCGTAATTCAGCGAAAAAATACTCCAATTTCCACTTGTCCTGGAAGCGGCGGCCCTCGCTGTCAACTTTTCTTTTTTTAGTTACAGTCGCCATGTCAGAAATGGGCTGGGCTGAAAGGATCACACAAGGGTCACGGCGGCCACAGGTCTACTGTCATCTTCTGGTGAAATGTAAAATAGCTTTTTTTGTACGCGTGTATTTTATACTGTGGTCAACAGTGCTGGCGGGCCGCATATTATTGATTTTATGACAGAGGCTGCGGGCCGGTGAAAATTTTAACACGGGCCACCATTGGCCCCCGGGCCGGACTTTGGACATGCCTGGTGTAACTGGTGCTGGATGTCCTAAACAGTCCGTCTCATCTTGTAACACCACTTTGTTCCTCAAGAGGTGATAGTGAGTCACTGTTGCGCCATAAACTTATCATATAACTTACTAATAGAACTTGAGGTACAGGTGAAACTGATGATCTCTCTCCAGGGCTCCTCACCCTGTGATAGTGAGTCATGTGACGACCTTAGTGTTCTCAACCGATTCCCATCCATCCACTGTACCACAGCACATGATGTAAGTTGCAAGAATAAAAGAAAGCACAAATGAATTCTTACATATAGTAACAGCATTGTGTCCAATGGAAACTATTTACAACATTTTTACCAGGGAAACAGTCAATGTCCAGTCTTTGCACTGTGCTCATTTTAACTTTCTATCTTGGTATTGTAGAGTTTTTAAGACCTTTTTAAGAGTGTGGTGAATGCAATTTAAGAATATAATTGAAAAGAAAAAAGAGCTGTCAACCAAAATAACGATTCAGTTACCGTCTTTGTCATCTTTGAATATATATATACAGTGGATATAAAAAGTCTCCACACCCCTGTTCAAATGCCAGGTTTTTGTCATGTAAAAAAATTACATCAAGATAAATAATTTCACAACATTTTCCACCTTTAATGTGACTTATAACCTGTACAACGCAATTGAAAAACAAACAGAAATCTTTCAGGGAGGTAAAGTAAAAATAAACAACTGAGATAATGTGGTTGCATAAGTGTGCACACCCTTTTATAACTGGGGATGTGGCTGTGTTCAAAAATAACCAATTACATTCAAACGCATGTTAAATTGGAGTCAGCACACACCTGTCACCAAATAAAGTGCCTCTGATCAACCCCAAATAAAGTTCAGCTGTTCTAGTAGGCTTTTCCTGACATTTTTGTAGCCACACTTCCAGCACAAGCCATGGTCCGCAGAGAGCTTCCAAAGCATCAGAGGGATCTCATTATTCAAAGATATCAGTCAGGTGAAGGCTACAAAAGAATTTCCAAGGAATTAAATATACCATGGAATACAGTGAAGACCGTCATCATCAAGTGGAGAAAATATGGCACAACAGTGACATTACCAAGAACAGGACGTCCTTCCAAAATTGATGATAAGACGAGAAGAAAACTGGTCAGGGAGGCTGCTAAGAGGCCGACAGCAACACTGAAGGAGCTGCAGGAATTTCTGGCAAGTACTGGCTGTGTAGTACATGTGACAACAATCTCCCGTCTTCTTCATATGTCTGGGCTATGGGGTAGGGTGGCAAGACGGAAGCCTTATCTTACAAAGAAAAACATCAAAGCCCAGCTTAATTTTGAAAAAAGACATCTGAAATCTCCCAAACGCATGTGCGACAATGTGTTATGGTCTGATGAAACCAAGGTTGAACTTTTTGGACATAATTCCAAAAGGTATATTTGGCGCAAAAACAACACTGCTCATCACCAAAAGAACACCATACCTACAGTGAAGTATGGTGGTGGCAGCATCATGCTTTGGGGCTGTTTTTTTCTTCAGCTGGAACTGGGGCCTTAGTCAGGGTGAAGGGAATTATGAACAGTTTCAAATACCAGTCAGTGTTGGCACAAAACCTTCGGCCTTCTGTTAGAAAGCTGAAGATGAAGAGGAACTTCATCTTTCAGCACGACAATGACCCAAAGCACACATCTAAATCAACCAAAGAATGGCTTCACCGGAATGAGATTGAGGCTTTGGAATGGCCCAGCAAGAGTCCAGACCTGAATCCCATTGAACATCTGTGGGGTGATCTGAAGAGGGCTGTGCACAGGAGATGCCCTCGCATCTGTCAGATTTGGAGCGGTTTTGCAAAGAAGAGTGGGCAAATATTGCCACATCAAGATGTGCCACGCTGATAGGCTCCTACCCAAAAAGACTGAGTGCTGTAATAAAAGCCAAAGGTTCTCCAACAAAGTATTAGTTTAAGGGTGTGCATATTTATGCAACCACGTTCTTTTAAGTTTTTTATTTTATATTTTTCCCCTTTAAAGGTTTCAGTTTGTTTTTCAATTGCATTGTACAGGTTATAGGTCACATTAAAGGCTGGTTGCCATGCTCATTTCAGTAGATAACTGAAATACAACAGATGGAGATCATGACATCACTGCGTTTCCTTCACACACTTGATAGTGTTGATTCATTTTTTGAACATTTTAAACTAAAGTCCTGGCCACATCTTATATTGCACCTTTACAGCACAACCAGCAACGCTGGCATTTAAAACTAAAGCTACATGTATTTTGCCAATACTTAAGTTAAAACTAAGACATTGAGCTTAACTGATATTGACACATTCGATGCATATAAAACATTTTGATTTGCTTTTACAGTATATAAATCTATGCTTGGAATATAAAATACAATCATGCTTTACTTTATACTTACATTCAATTTGTAACTTACGAACAATTGTATTTGCCCATTTTGCATTCAGGCCAGTAGATGTTGCACTGTTCACATGAAGCATTAAGATATAAACCCTTTGTGGAAACACTTTCCTGGGAAAGAAAAACCTCAGATGCTGTGGGACTCACATCCAGTACCAGGCAGTTGATTTCTGCAAACAAAGAAGACATAACAGCCCGGGAAATTTCACTCACCGAGTATTTCACTTACTGATCGTGGACTGCTCACAGAGGCAGGTTTCAGTTGCAGCCATGTTGGTTTCCATATACAAAGAAATCATGGTGTATTGTCCTCCCAGTCACCATATGTTGGCAGTCTTTATGTTACGACACAGCT